>NW_024582089.1:669982-687316 GCF_017639235.1 Corvus kubaryi | reverse complement strand
ATGTAGTTCGGGCGGGGGCGGCGCCGCACCTGCCCCGGGGCGGCCGCGTCTCCCGGCGGCCCCTGCGCGGCGCCGCACCTGGGCGCGACCGGGACTACAACTCCCGGCAGCCCCCGCGTGCGGGCGGGGTTGGGCGACATTGTTGTGGCTTCCCTGGGTCCCGCCCTGCCCAGAGTCACAGAATCCCGGAATCGCTGAGGGTGGAAAGGACGTCTGGGATCAGTGGGTCCAACCTTGTGCCCGATTGCTAGCTGGTCACCCAGCCCAGAGCACTGCGTCCCACGTCCAGTCGTTCCTTGGACACCTTCAGGGATGGGGACTCCACGACTTCCCTGGCCAGCCCCTTCCAATGCCTGAGCCCTCTTTCCGGGAAGAAATTCTTACTAATATCCAACCGAAACTTTCCCCTGGCACAGCTTGGCTTGGTGCCGTTTCCTCTTGTCCTGTCCCTTGTCCCCTGGGAGCAGAGCCCCCCCCGGCTGCCCCTCCTGTCAGGGACTTGTGCAGAGCCACAAGGTCCCCCCTGAGCCTCCTTTGCTCCAGGCTGAGCCCCTTTCCCAGCTCCCTCAGCCGCTCCTGGGGCTCCAGACCCTTCCCCAGCTCCGTTCCCTTCTCTGGAGTCTCGGGACAAATGTCCCGCTGCCATCGGGACGGACAGAGGGAGGGTGCGGAGCTCCCACAGCGGCTCGGTCCAGCAGCTGCCAGTCAGACAGTGGCTGATTTTGTTGAGGAGCTGCCGGAATCTGTAGGTTTGCAAGCAAGAACTAAGCAATAATCATCAGTAAGTCTGTGAAAACTCTCTAACCCTGGCACAAGGAACATAAAAAAAAAAAAAAAAAAAGTACGGAGTTCTGAAACCTTCATGAAACCAAATTCATCTTCCTTGAAAAGCTCAGAAGGCAAGGTTTCTCAGAACTTTGTGCAACTCTTCCACCACACTAATACAGGATTTGTGTAAAGTTACAGACATTAGAGAAGAAATATTACAAGATTTTTTGATTTTTTGATTCACGGGGCATTTAAAGATGTATTTAAAGAATCCCTGGGGAAAATGGCGGGGGACAAACATGCGTGATTGCATAAATTTGGTATTTCAATGTCTGGCTTCCCCTGGTTAAGCCCGAGCCCGGGGGTCTCCCAGGCGGCGAGTGGAGACCTGCGGGGCTCCCTCCGGCACAGCCCCCCGGCTGTTCCCTTCCAGCCGCACCTGCTGCAGCGCTGAAGGTTTGGGATGAGACGTTTGGGTTGGCTTCGTTCGCCTTCCCCGAGCCCCCCCTCGTGGCTGCGCGTCCGTCCCGTCCCGCTGAGCATCACCACAGAAGTTCAGTGTTCTCAGTGAAGGGGCTGCCCCTCTCCGTCAGGTTATTCTGCCAAACGGAGGATTTGCTCCAAACTGTTCACTGGAGGAGTCTCAGGATGGCTACGCTGCTGAACGATCAGTGACAAATCCCCCAGAACAGATGGCATTTGCTCGTTAGCCTTAAAACAACTCCAGCAGTTTTCAGCAAAGTTCCAGGGAAACCCCCAGCAACTGTGGAGCCGTGTATCAGGTATCTCCAGTGTGCAAAACAGCATGACCCACTCTAATGAACAGAGTTAGGAGCCACATTAAGGGCTGCTCAATATTCATAGAAAGGCCAGGTTATGGTTGACACAACAGTATAAAATCGCAAACCTTGAGTTTGGAATTACTGGAACAAAAATGGTTCAGAGAAGAGCAACAAGGACAAGGGCTTCATGTGACAGAGTTCAGTGTGGAGCTCCTGACAGTGGGTGGTAAGGGCAGTGGCTGCTGAGGTGGGTGTAAAAGCAACAGGACAAAGTAATTACAGTAAATCAATACCAAATCGTTCTCCTTGGCTGATAAAGGCTTTGGCTGTGGATTGCTGCAGGCTGGGATCCCTCAGCACACACACCTTGGGAGCAGGAGATGGAGTGTGGGGTGGGTGATCGCCTTCCCATGCTTCATATCATAGAATCGTAGAATCCCAGAATGGTTTGAATTGGAAGGAACCTTAAAGCTCATCTCATTCCACCCTGTGCCATGGGCAGGGACACCTTCCACTAGACCGGGTTGCTCCAAGCCCCGTCCAACCTGGCCTTGGACACTGCCAGGCATGGCGCAGTCACAGCTTCTGTGAGCACCCTGTGCCAGGGCCTCACCACCCTCATAGGGAGGAATTTATTCCTAATATCCAAACTAAATCTCTCCTCTTTCAGTTTAAAACTGTTCCCCCTTGTCCTGTCACTCCAGGATCTTGTAAATAGTCTCTCTTCATCTTCATTGTTGGCTCTGTTCACGTACCACGGGCCTTCGCTATTCCAGTCTGAACAATACCAATACTTGCAGCCTTTCCTTAACCCTCTAACTCATCTTCGTGGCCTCCTCTGGAGTTGCTGCTCCTTGTCCTTCCTGTGCTGGGCCCCAGGGTGGGAAGCAACTCTGCAGGTGGGGTCTCACCTGAGCAGGGCAGGGGGGCAGAATTCCCCCCTCTCCTGCTGCCCATGCAGGGGGATCAGCCCAACACACAGAGTGGTTTCTGGGTGCCACCACATGTGGATGGGCCGTGTCCACCTCTCACTCACCAGCCCCCACAAGTCCTTCCCCTCAGGGCTGCTCTTGATGTCTTCATCCCCCAGTCTGTCTCTTCCCAGCGGGATCGGTTCTTCCTGAGGATCGGTGTGCTGGCTCCATGCTGGAGCAGGCCTGCAGCTTCTGAGCTTTTTCCCTCTTGCTTCCAGAATGGAATTCCTTGGGACTGGAAGCCAGGCTGACGTGAGCCATAGCCCTGGCCTGGAGCTGTGGGCATGGCTACATTGGTGGTTCACCTTTGGGCTTTGGGAGACCCTTCCCTGCCTGAGCCATGGGAACTGGAGAGAGCCCACCCTGTTTGCTCCACAGCTGACAAGAGCAGGCCCTGCTCCTGTGAAAACTGCCTGGCTGAGCCTATCAGCCATTAGAAACCAGGCCTTTTCTTGTCCTGACAGGAACTTTACCCTGGCGTATTTGGGGGAGATTTCTGCCTCTGCCAAGGACTGAGCTACTGGATGCCGAGCAGCCCTGCACAGCCACATCTCTGGAGAACTGGCTGTGACCCACACCAACAGCCATCCCAAAAATCGTGGAATCTGTGCCATTTTTCCTGTTTTTTGTGAAAGATACAGCATATTGGAGTCAAGCTGTCATGTCCATATGAAGACCAGATTATATCATTTGACAGACATTTGGGGCAGTTTCCCAGCCTGTAGGTCCAAGTTTGCTATAAACACAATTTGAACCCAAAGGAATTGCCTTAGATGCCAAGCTGGGGCTGTCCCCAGCAATTCACATGCAGATTCACAGAAATCTTTTGGAATCCTCTCCTGATTTGGCCTGGAGAGACTGGAAACGAGACCAGGAGAGGTCCCCCTTTGCCCATGGCATTCCATGGCTGACTGCCCTGGCCACAAACTCCCAGGAAAAGAGGCAAACACACCCATTCCAGTTCCATAGAACATTTTATCCAACTAACATTTATCAGTAATTCATCTTCTACAATTACAGAGTCCAATGTCAGTTCCTGAATGTTACAGCTCAGCCTTAATCTATTAATCTTAACACCTATTTTAGAACAAGATCAAACAATTTTATTGGGAACTTGAACAGAAAGGAAACTTCTTGACCTAACTCTACCAAATTGTCTATCTACATAAAACAGCAAATATCTTAACAAACAGAAGCTAAACCTAATACAAACTACTACTAATTAACATCTAACTCTTCCTAGCCTGGAAACCCCAAAATAACAGTTCTTCCTTCAAAATGGGGGTTTCCTTCCTTAGGCCAGATGCAGCCTTTTCTTTGGGATTATCTCCTCCTCTTGATCACTGGCAGACTCTGCTGGCTGACGTCTCTGCCAAAAAGAAAAAGGAGAAAAGGAAATTCTCACCTTGAAAGAATACTCAGAAAGGTGCAATTTCTGAGTATACACCCAAATGCCATCTCCTCTGTCCATGCCCCAGCCCGAGCAGCCAGTGGGCAGGGCAAGAGCCCAGGAGTGGCCCCAGTTGAGGGATGCAGAAGCAGCGAGATCAGACTGTGCCGCCAGGTCAGCAGCAGACTCCAGGGCCAGCCCATCCTTCCTTCAGGCTACCCCCCAGCTGTCAGGGGGGTGAATTGAGCCCTAACTAAGCCCCGCTGCAAGCCCCCGTTGCCCTGGGCCAGGCCTGGGCAGCAGCTCAGCCCAGTTCTCCCACCTTGGGGGCCGTCAGCTGCGGGCGCGGGGTCGCCTTGTTGGAAGAGGAGCCCTTGGAGCTCGTTGGTGCTGTCTGAGCTGCGCCCCCTTGGTCTGCCCCGATGTTCAATTGGCCTTCCTGCCCTGAGGCTCTTGCACCTCTGCCTGAGAGGGATGGGACCCTGCGGAGAGACAGGACAAGTGATCCCGGCTTTGCTGCTGCTCCCGACTCAGCCAGGACCGGCAATGGCTCGCAGAGCTTTGGAGGGAGCGTGGCCCATTTGGGAAGGCAGTCCAGCTCCACGGGCACTTGTGCCCTGCCCGTAAGACTCAGCAGCCCCCGGCTGAGGCCCAGGCAGGCTGAATCCTCCCTGGCAGGGACACAGCAAGATTCTGCTCTGGGGAAGCTCAGGGCTTTCTCAGAGGAGCAAGGAATGCCCTGAACAAGAGCAGCTCCACTGCAGGGGGCCACAAGGAAAGGCAGAGGGGGCTTTCCTCTCATGCCACAAGCTTTCCTCCAGAAGGAAAGCCAAGGCCAGCGCCAGCCACCTGCTCCTGCTGCCCTCTGGCAAAGAGAAAACCAAGGAGCAGCCCTGCCCTAGGGCAGTCCCAGCCAGGCTCCCAGCACAGAGACCGGGGCCTACCTGTGCACGCTCTGCTTTTGTCGGTGCTTGTCTCTCTCGTATTTCCTCTTCAGTCCCTGGAATGTCTGCACGTAGCTGATGGACTGCCGTGCAGGATAGAAGCTCTCGATGACATGGGCAACCAGGGACTTACAATCTTCCTGCAAAAGGAGGAACAAAACACGCTCTCAGTCTCCAGTGGTCACAGGCCAAAGTTCAGAAAGCTTCCAAGGAATGCCTTCCTTGGCCAGAGCCAAAGCCCTTTTGTCCAGAGCAGTTGGGAAGCAATTGAGATTGATCCTGAAGCCAAGAGCTGAAATGGGGAAAGAACGATTCACCTTCCCGTGGCACGGGGCACCAGGGTCAGCAGTGTCCCCAGGCTGTTGGTGACACTTGCATGGAAGCGGGAGGCTGCACTGGGCCTGTTGAGCTGAGAGGCCACAGCCGCGTCTGAGCTGAAGCTGCTGCTGAACTCACCAGTCGGAGGAATTCAAACAGCTCCAGCACAGCCCAGTGGAGCAGGTTGGACGTAGCTCCACTCTGCAGCAGAGCCTGCACAAGGGGTGCCAAGAGCTTTCCCTGGATGATGTAACAGGAATACAGCTCATCCTTCAGGCCAATGATCTTCCTCAGGAAGTGCAGAGCCCCTGGAGAAGAGAGAAATGCAAGGGTTTCAGAGCCACCGGCCAGGGCTGCAGTGCAGCAATTCATTCCCATCCCTTCCCACGAATCCTGAGTTCAAGGGTCCCCTGGAACACCTCCCACCCGGGACACATGCAGCCTGGCAGGAGGAAATGCCAAAGGCTACTCACCCAAGGCCAGAAAGGTGTGTTTGGAATTGATCAAGAGGAGGACTCGTCTTAGCAAATCCCAGTGGAAGATGTAAGCCCTCATGTGCTCCTTGTGCCGTGTCACACAAAAGGTCAGCAGCTCCAAAATCAAGGCTAGGAGTTGTGCTGTTTGATAATCATCTACAGGAAAAAGTAATGCCTTCAATGAGCAAAAAAGAAAAATAAAAAGCAAGAGATATCCTGTGCTGCCCACCCAGCTCAGGTGCCAGTGCAGTTCCTGACATGGTTTCAGTGGACTTTGGCTTTCCTGGGTTGCTTTAGGAGGGGGAAGTTTGGGGGAGAACAAAACACAGAACAAAGCACAGCCTGAAGCCATGTCAGCACTCGGAGGGGCAAGAAGGGGCTGAAAAGTGCTGCCTGCAGCACCCCTGTCCCTGGGGAGCAGCAGTTTTCCTCAAGCACATTCCCAGCTGGCCTGGCAGGCTGATCGCTGGCAGCACCCCTGCCAGTCCCTTCCAGGCACTGCAGGCCTCCAAGGGGGGAAACAAGGAAAAATCCTCATTCCCTATTTCCCAGGTACCTTTGGCTGCATTGGCCAGAAGCGGCGCAGTCAGAACAGGAAGGCAGCGGGTGTAGAAGGAATTGAAAAATCCAATTATTTTGGATACCTAAGGGAGGAAACGGCTTCATTAAATCCTGGCCTCAGCAGAGACCTTCCCAATCAGAGAGCGCAGTACCAGCAGAAAGAGCCGGCAGAGAATTCCCGTGGCCCCGACAGCTCTGCCTGTATCTTTCTGGTGGGGCCTGAAGCATTCAGGTGTTCCTTGCACAAAGAGACATTTCTTTCTTTGGGGGGAATCTGAGAGACATCCAGCCCACCTTGCTCTCCCCAAGAGAATCCCCACCAGGGATGCCAGTCTATCCTGGCAATCCATCTGTGACTCGTCAGGCTTGACAAAGTGTCCTTCGAGTCCTCTCCAATGCAGCCATTGCATCAGGACAAGCTGCCATCCTTTTCCCAGCTACTCCTGTCCATCGCAGGCTATGAAGCCGGGCACTGGGGGTGCCAGGGCCTCTCCTGGACTCTGCTGCTGCCGGATGTCTCCCCCAGGCAGCGGGAGCTCTGGCCAGGCACTGCTGTGTCCCTGAAGCGCTGCTTGGGGGAATGACTGCGGGCACAGTGCCCCACACACAGGCCTGGCCTCAGCCAAAGGCTCTGGCAACTTCAGCTGCTTTGGAGCTTCTTGCCGTTCAGGCTCAGAGCACACACCACAGCCAAGCGCTGAGCCCAAGCCCAAGCTGTTTGCATGCTGTGCCCACAAGAAGAGCCCTCGAGAAGATCAGGGTTTCCCTTGGCTGAGACAGCCCCGTGTCTTCAGCCCTTTGCATTCCCTTACATCAGCTGTGGCCAGCAGATTCCCGGGATCGAGCAGAGTCTGCAACAGCTCCACGACCTGATCAGCTCCTCCTACTGCAGCAGCAGGATGGTGGAACAGCTGCTTCATGAGCACACGGATGAGGTCGGTACCCTGCAAAACCCAGACAAAGTAAGCCCCCAATAATCAGAGTGCAATGGGTTTCCTGGTTTCTATCAGTCTGGTTGGTTTCTTCCAATAAAAATGAAAAGGAACTGGAAACATGGAGATTGTGTTTGGCTGGTCTGTTTCCCGTTTGCCCTAAGCCTGGTCTATCCAGGCACCCACAAACCACTTTTACTTACGTGGTCCCTCTGCTGGGCCTCTTGCATGAGAAATTCTTGGACCAGGAATGGACAGAAGTCGACAAAACATGACAAGATCTCTGTGGCAGCAGATGCCACTTGCACATCATCCATTCCCTAAGACAAAAGAGTTTAATTTGGTAGGGTAAATCAGGTTTGCTGTATCCTATCAGGTAAAGCTGCAAAGAAAAGGGAGGGAAAGGTTTTGGGAAGGTTTCATTCCCAAGTTTCTCTGAGAAACACAGTCATATGGTTCCAGAGAAACTACAATAAGCCAGCAACCTCTTTTGCCCACCCTTTGCCTCCTTTAGAAGGGACACAAGGCTCTCTGTGAATCTGCGAGTCCTCACGTAGGCAGGAACCGTTCCCATCGTGCCACTTCCTGGCTGGAACAGCTGAGACACTGATCTTCTGTACCTGTTATCCACAGCTGATTCATTTTGTACCAAAGGACCAATTGCACACATCAGTCTCTGTCTCTTTCCTCTGCTCACTTCTTCTTCTCGTTGAAATAGATTGGAAGGCAGACTAAACAGCGCCAGTCCCTGCCTTGTCGTGTGGGTCAGTTAAAGGTGGCTAAGCTTAAGTTTGCCAAGGTCAAGTCTGTGAAGGGCCTTCCTTGGACTTCATGTTGTTTTAAAACTTGGCAAGTGCCTCATTCTGCCTTCATGTTCTCAGGCTTGTGACGCAAAGGATGATCTCAAGCTTCCTGGGAACGCTGGTGTTTGTCCCACACGGGGACATGAGTGGCTCAACCAACCTTCCCCTAAAGCTGCCGAGCCGAGTGGGGCAGCACAAAAGTTTTGCTGGCAGTGCTGTGCCTGGCTCAGTTCCCAGGTTGTTCCTGCAGCAGAGAAAGCCTCTGGAATCTGGTGTTTGTGAGGAACAGCAGCACTGATGCTGGATTGCAATGGTCAGGTGGCAACTGCTGCCCCAGCCAAAGGAGGGACAAAATTCTGTTTTCCCACTGCTGCTCAGGACAGAGGAATCTGCTGCCAGCAGGAGGACAGGATCTTTTGGGGAGGAACCAGCCAACAGCTCCAGAGGAGCCAAAAAGACTTCTCTGGCCCCGCTCCAAGCAGAGCCACAACAGCCCCAGGAAAACAACGCCAATGCAGCTGCCCCGTGGCAGCGAGTCTCCTTCCATCTGGACCCTGCCTTGTCCCAAGGACTGCACTGAGCACAGACTTGGCCCTGGTGCAGCGCCACAAGAACCAGGACAAGCCAGGGAGGCGCTTCCCAGAGCTGGGGGAGCTTTGGGATTGTGGCCGCTCCAATCCACTTCCACTCTCAGCAGAGCCAATGTGTGCGAGCCAAGGGACACACAAGAGTTCAGCAGGTCCAAAAAGGGCTCCAGTGGCTCTGGCCTTTCCTGCTTTAAGGAAAAGCAGCTGGAAGTTTTCACTTACCAGTAGAATTTCAAGAGCAGGAAGAATTCCCAGCTTGGCCAAGCTTTGTAAAAATGCCTTTCTGTTCTGGTGGAACATGACAGAAAAGGCACAGAAGTCCTTCACAAAGGTCACCTGTTGCATAGGAAAAAGAATTTCAGGTGTCTTGGAGTCAGACAACTCTCTGAAAGGAGGAAAGGGTTGCAATTTCTAGCAGAGGGGGAGCCCAGGGTTGTTGTGACCTTCCTAGAGAATGGTCTTCTTCTTGTGGTGTCTCCTCCAAGCTTTGCCAACATCAACCAAGCAAAGCCACGGAACAGAAACACAGAGAAAGAAGAAATTCCTCAGCTGGCCTTGACCTCAGAAAGAAAGACGGTGATACAGAAATAAAGTTCTCTGGGATGCTGGAGCTTTCTGGGAAGAAAGCAGAGCTTGAAGTCGAGGGTGTCGGCTCTGTGCTGGTCCTTTCTCCACAAGGAAATCCTGATTCACATCAAAGACATCAGAGCTTACATTGCCAGAAATATTTCTCGGAGTGAGGACTTAAATGAAGACTGAGCTGCACTGGCAAGGATTGCTGGGTTCCAGAAAGACCTCAAGGACTACAGAAGGCCTCGAGAACAGTTTCCCTTTTCCTCCTTCACCCCTCTCCTTTCAAGCCTTGGAGGAAGCCCCGCGAGCACTGACTCACCAGTTCCCATCGCTGGTGGGCACCTGTAGCTCCAGCTGTTAATTGGGCCAGAACTTCCAACCAGAATTTCTGGTCTTTCTGTGGAACACACAAAAGGAACACAACTGACAGGGGCCTCTGGAAAGGCAGAACTTCCATCTTGAGAGGATCCCCCCCTGCCACAAGCCCAAGTCTCCACCCCTCCGTTCATTGCAGCCCAAGAAAGGCCAACGCCAGAGAGCACAGATCCCGCAGGATCCGTCCTTCCCAGGGCACTGTGTCAGCAGTGCCTGTGTGCAGCAGAAGCAGGGCCAGGAGCCCAGAGCCCCAGGGGAAGCTGAGCTCAGGGGAGGCTCCCGAAAAGTGCAACTCCCAAGAGCCAGCCGAGACACAGCTTGTCCCGTGCGGCACCTGCCCCGCTCCCCCTGCCCTGACAACATCCCACAGGGATCCCTTTCCCTCCTGAGCAGCTGAAGCCCTGCAAAGCATCTTTCCAGGCCCCCCGGGGCACGGGGGAGCAGATGAACAGGTTCCCAGCTGGCTGCAGCCACGGCCTGGTTGCCCTTCCTCGCACTCAAAGCAGCTCCCCCCTTGAAGATGCTCTGCTTTGCGCTTCTGCCCCAGCCTTGGCTTGGCACAGTCACAGCCTCTGCTCCCAAGAGAGACTTCAGGACCTCCAGGACAAGAGCTCCCTTCTGGCCAAGCATTTCAGTTCCCCCATTGCTCAAGCCTCCAGTGGGACAAGAAAACCAGCCTGAACATCATCATCACCATCTAACGCAGGGTTTGGTGCTCGAGGCACCAACTCTGGCGTGCCCCAGGTCAGAGGGAGTCCAGCTGCGTTACTTCCACACATTGCTGAAGTGGCTTCGAAGTCAGGAAAAGGGCTGCTTGCTTTACAGCATTCAGGACTGGCTCTGGTGTATTTTGAGCCTGGTTCTGTGGCTTGGACAATAACCCCTCACCGGTAAGGTGATCCATAGAAACCCCGTTGTTTTTTGTATCCCGAAGTAAAATTGGGAGGACCTCTCCCAGTTGCTTTCTCCAACCTTCTTCCCATATTTGAAACTCGGATGGGGAAAGGAAGCAGGAGAAAATGCTTTTGAGGTCATGTGGCACAATCACTGTACTGATGAGAGTCATCTTAAGAAGGTTCTTAAAATACTGACTCTCCCTCCCAAATTCTTTCTGGGCTTTGCAAATTCTTTCTGGGCTTTGCAAAGCTCTTTGAGCCCTGCAGCATCAAGAGGTTTCCATGTGGGATTATTGCCTGCTCTGTCATAGGTAACAGGAGCGGCGAAGGGATAGGAGGAGGCTGAGGGGACTCCCAGGCCCGATTTCAAGATGGCGTCGGTTCTGGTACTTTCCCCGTGGGAACCAGAAGTTCTCCACAGGGGGCGGGGTCGGAGGACCAGGAGGAGCGGCCACGGGATGGGCGGGGATTCTGACACAGGGGGCGGTACCCAAAGGGTGGGAGGAGCCCGATGACGTCACATCTGGGGGATAGGAAAGGGTTGGGGGTGGGCAGGAAAAAGGGATTGTGGGGAGAAGAAGGGGGGGAGGGGTGAACTGTGCCATGCGGTCGGCGCCATTGTTCAGACACGTGGAGTGGGGGGGGCAATGGCAAACAGCATTTAGAACAGTTTTCTGGGCTTACAACTGGGGAAGAGGGCACGGGATACGGGGTTTGGGAAGGGGTTGAGGCAGCCTGGCCAGGGCTATCCCGACAGGGCGGCTGAAAAGACCGAGAAGGGTCAGGGAGAAGGTAGCAACTCTGTGTCTGTGGGCGTATCACCCCATTCAGTTTTTCCAACGAAAGGGGAAGCGGGATAAGGAGCAGGAGGGGAGGAAGGAGGGTTACAGGAAGAACTGCGGGGGGGGGGGTTGTGCTTTTCTTTTACTTTCCGGTGCATTTTATGCAAGTCCCAAAGGACTAGAACTAGAGGAAAGAATTTTTCTCCAGAGGAGTCTCCCTTTCGCTTTAAATCAGTAATCTTATCCCCCACAGCCTGCAAGAAGGCAGGAGATTTTAAATTTGTAGGAGATACTTGAGGAAGGTGAAAGAAAAGCCAGCGAACAAACTGTTTTAACAGACCCTTAGAAAATTCAAAACCACTAACTTGAAGGGATTTCACAACTTGGAGAAAAACCTCTCTTTGGGGCTGAGAGAGTTTTGATCCCATCTCTCTCTCAGCACTTCTTCCACCCGCCACCCGCACAATAAAAAAAGAAACAAAGTGTAAGGGACTGCGGATACTCACACAACATGTAGAACTGAGGGGACACATGCCAGCGACCCCCCAGTAGCCACCAGGAGAGGACCACCTGAAGGCTGCACAGGGACTTTTCCCAGGGCCTTCAGGGACAGGATGGGGGGAATTGCTTGAAGCTGAGGGAAGGCAGGTTTCAGTGAGGTCTTGGGAAGAAATTCTTGCCTTGAAGAAGGCTGGGCACTGGGCCAGGTTGCCCAGAGAGGTGGTGGACTCACCAGGCCTGGAGGTGTGCAGTGGGCTGACTGTACCCACCAGAGCCGCTCTGTCTCTGCCGTCTGCATGTGGACGGGGCAGAGGAAATAGCACCAAGGATCCCTGGGAAATTCAGTTCTTGAGGAAATTTGGCGGGAGTCCATCTGGTGGGAAACAGCTCCCCACAACCTGCTGCCACGTGGGTTACTCCTGCTGCCACGTGGGTTACTCCTGCTCAGGGTCAGGCCTTCAGGCCCCTCCTGCTCCAGCCTGGGTCCCCCACGGGCTCCCAAGGCCTTGCAGCAAACTTGCTCCAGCGTGCAGGGCTCCTCCTGCACGGCTCCGCGGGTCCCTGCCAGGACCCTGCTCCAGCAGGGGCTTCCCAGGGGCTCACAGCCTCTCTCGGGCATCCCCCTGCTCCAGCGTGCAGGGCTCCTGCAGGGGCTGCAGGCGGATCTCTGCCCCCCGTGCCCTCCATGGGCTGCAGGGGCACAGCTGCCTCTGCATGGGCTGCACCACAGGCAGCGGGGCAAGCTGCACCTGGCACAGCTTGTCCCAAACTTCTGCACAGCCCCTTTCTCTGGGAAACTCTGTGCTAAATCCCAGCAGTCAGGGATTCACAAGGCGGGGCTTGGGGTGACCTTAGCCCTAACTAAGCCCCCTGCCCACAGGCTGGTACTGCCCGTGCACCAGCACCCCCGAGTCCTTCCCCTCAGGGAACGCCACCAGCTTTGGATGAGGTCTGACCAGTATTTTTGATGCCTTGATTGGTTTTGGTCACTGCTTTGGGCACCTCTGGCCCCAGCTCACTGTCCCAGGACACTCTTTGGCTGGACCTTCTGGTGTGAGCATTCCCGCGTGCCCCCGTGGCAGAGCCCGGCCCGTTTCAGCCGCACCGTGCGTACGTGCAGATCTCCCTGAGTGCTTTGGGAAATGGGCCTGGAGGGGGTGGAACTGCCAGGTGGAATTGGGCCTGCCTGGGGAAGCTGGAGCCGTGCAGAGCAGAGGATGCCAGCCCTTCCCACTGCCACATCCCGCTGTGGCACAACACGAGCTGGTGCTGATAGCCATGGCACTGCCCGGCCGGGACCCAGGGAATTGCACAATCCCAGAGCCCTTGTGGCTGGAAAAGCTCTCTGAGAGTGTCAAGTCCAACCATTCCTCCAGCGCTGCCACGTTCAGCACTAACCCATGTCCCTGAGTGCCACATCCGCATCTGCCACGTGAAAAGGGATTTTCTTTACTGTTAGTGTAGGGAGATTTACTTGACCCTCAGTGTTTAATTTGTCTCTCAGTGCCCCAGCAAAGCCGAGACCCTTGTGCCCGAGCAGTCTGTCAGCGTCCCGTTAGGGGGAGCCTTCCCCGAGCCATCCTGCTGGATCGGAGGCTGGTTCCACTGACTTACTCCAGCATAAGGAAGAGCACTCGGCAACTCTTCCCACTTTTTGACTCCTCAGGGGCTCTTCCTCTTTATCCAAGTATATTCCCTGCTGCTGGCGACTCCAGGGAAGGACTCACTCTCAGAGTTTACAGAATAACTCTCTTTATTGATATAAAACTGTGACAGGTTACAGTTCGAGGATTGTCTGGGATAGGATGTGTCAGTGATAGGATCTGACTGCATAAACGTGTTCAAAGATTAAGACAAGCCTTAATCCTCAATTAAACATTCAGTGTGCACAGAGTACAGTTCTTACCCAATAGGTCCTGACAGGGGAGAAGGCAGGTTCAGCCCATCAACTGAGCCCTGCAGTTACCATGGAGTCTTCCCTCGCTTTGCCTTCATTCTCAACTTACTTTTTAAATTCGTCCTGTTTAGGTGGAACTTGAGTGACTCAAGTCATGCAGACCTTTATGTAAAAGGTGTAAAATTCTTTTGCTTTGCTTTTAAAGGTAAAGTCACAAAGATCACCCCAGTGAGAGGTGGTTATACGGGGGGGGGGGGACCTTTGGGATGGAGGGGTGTGTTAACGATACAATTAGACTTTAATGAACCATGTTCATCAGAGGAGAGCATTTTCACCCCAGTTGCTGGCTCGGCAGCAGGACATCTCCTCCTCCCTGCCCTGGCTGGCAGGTGCTCAGCAGTTTCGAAGCTGCAATCACCATCGAGTTTTCTCCAATACCCAACCTGAACCTCCCCTGGGGCAACTTGAGGTCGCTTCCTCTTGTCCTGTCCCTTGTTCCCTGGGAGAAGAGGCTGACCGTCCCCTGGCTGTAAGTCCCTAAACGGAAAACTACTCTCCTGCATCCCTGGGCTCTGCTGGGTGCTGCTGGGGAGATGGGAAAGCTGCAGCAGGTGAGAGGCAGAGGGACAGCCCCAGGCAGCCCCAGGTTACAGAGCCCAAGAGACACCACTCTGCCGCTGGGGAGACACTGGGAGGTGATCTGGGATGGGCTTTGGGCTCTCTGCACTGCCAAAAGGGGCAGAGAGTGTCACACAAGGCCAGAGTGCCAGTGCTGGCAGGAGCCAGGCCTGGGCCCCGCTCCCTCTGCAATGGGGTCCTTCACAAGCCTGGTCCCCTTCAGAGCAAAGACCAGAGATGGAGTTTGCAGCAGTGGAATTGGGGGATACAGGGATCCTTTCTGAAGCTGACAGGCAGCTTTTAATCCACCTGCTCTGCCTCTTCTGGAGAAAAGAAACAGGAGTAGGAGAGCCTCTGAAACCTGGCAGCCCCTGCCTTGCTCCTGTGGGATGGAGGCTGGAGGGGGCAGGTCTGCCCAAGTCTGCTGCAGGTTGGCATCTGCAGCACCATCTCCTGCACCCTGGATTAGGCACAGCCTCTGAGCCATCTGGCAGAGGTTTCCCAGCCCCCAGGGAAAGGATGCTCATCTCCAAATGCTGCGGTGACATCAGATCTGGGATATGTCTCCAATGCTCTACAAGGCCTCAGGGAAACCTGTGGGAGATCAGGCCACCAGGAGCAGCTGCAGTGGGTGATGTTTTGGTTGACAGCTGTTTAACATGAGTGGCCAGTGTGCCCAAGTGGGCAAAGAGGCCAGTGGCATCCTGGCTTGCACCAGCCACGGTGTGGCCAGCAGGACCAGTGCCTGTCCCTCTGTGCTGGCACTGCTGAGGAACCTCCAGTCCTGGAGGAAGTCTGGGGGCCCTTATGGCAAGAGAGACATTGAGGGGCTGGAGCATGTCCAGAGAAGGGAACGGGGCTGGGGAAGGGTCTGGAGTCCCAGGAGCGGCTGAGGGAGCTGGGGGGGCTCAGCCTGGAGAAAAGAAGGCTCTGGGGGGAGCCTCTCCTTTTCTACAACTACCTGACAGGAGGTTGGAACAAGGGGGAGGCCTGGCTCTTCTCCCAAGTAGGAGGCAACAGGACAAGAGGAAATGGCCTCAAATTCTGCCAGGAATTTCTTAGCCCAGGGTTCACAGCAAAATTCCTGTGGAATCTGGTGCCAAAGCTTTCCAGGTCCAAAGGAAGCAGCTCCCTGCTGCACTCCGTCCTCCTCCCTTCCTGCCAGTTTCAGCTGCACAATCCCAGCAGCTGCAGCAGCCTGGGCTCCCCAGCCCCTGCCAGCAGAGTGCTGGCTCCCGGCGAGCCGCGGTGCCTCGGGAGAGGAGTGGGAGTGGGAAGGGTCCCTGGGCCCCAGAGAGCTCCTCGTGCCAGCTGCCTGTTCCTCAGTGCCCACTTCCATTTGTCGAGGAGAAAAAGGCCAGCTCAGGCCAGAGAAATTCAATGGGAGCCTTTGCCAAGGGCACCCTGGCCTCCGTTGACAATCCTGTCCATGGCCACTGCCATCAGGAGCACTGGAGCATCCAGCTTCTCTCCAGCCTCACCTGCTGCAAGGGCTGGCAGATCCTCACGGAGCACAGGGGCTCCCAGGGCAGCAGCTCAGGGTGGGAAGCTGTTTAGCCACCAGCAAAACTGTTCTGTTCTCCTACTTCCCCTCCAGGAGCTTCCTGTGGAGCTGCTCCTGGAAAGGACAGCCTTTTGCTGGCCTCCAGGTTCAGGCAACAGAACACGGATGGATGGAATCTTCTTGGAGTCTTCCAAGACACTAAAAATGCCTAAGAAAGGGAAGATCCTTTCCCTGTCCGGTGCCACCTGGTTCCTGTCCCCGTGTGGGGTTTGCTGGGATCAGGGAGGGTGTCCCACTCCCCTCCCTGCCCTCCTCCACAGGCAGTGCCAGAGTGCCAGAGGGGGACAGATGCCAGGCGGTGTTTCCCAAGGGGAGGAGAGCAGAAGTTTGTACCCCAGCAAGCAGCAAATCAGGCAGGGATCAGCAGACACTCAAAATCCAGGTGGGATGTGGGGTCCTGCCAGGGTGCTGAGCACGGGAGCAGTGAGCAGGGTCAGACAGAACATTCAGCGTGGGGTCAGGCTGCAGGGCCCACACGTGGACCACCCTTGGCTTCCAGGGTGTGAACAGTGTCCCCTGGAGCCCTGGAATTGTTTGTCACAAGGTCCTAGGCCTTCCTGGGCTCCTGTACTGCCCTGGCATAGAAACACACAGGAAAAAGGGAAAAGCAGCTTTGCAGCCCTGCAGCCACACTTTCTGTAGGCTGCTCTGGAAATGTTTGGGCTCAGAGGGACACATGTGAGGGTACAGAGGGTCTGTGTGACATCAGGGAGGGGCAGCAGTGTCTCTGCTCCTGCAGTGCTTTGGCCTCTTCACTTCTCAGAGCTCTCCCTTCACAGAGAGCCAGACCCCCCCTGTCCTCCAGCTGTGCTGGGAGTGCTTCCCCAACACCTCTGCAGCCGTTCCCGTGCAGTTTGGGGCTGGGCATATTTCTCCCCCCTCTGACTGCACCCAGAGCAGCGTTGCTGGGGGGGGGTCCCATGGGAACCATTGCCAGAGAGTCTCTCTTCACTCCCCTGCTCTGCGATTTGTCATGAGAGAGTCACAATCCCAGCCTGGGTTGGGTTGGAAGGCACCTGAAAGCCCATCTTGTCCCACCCCTGCCATGGGCAAGGACACCTTCCACTATCCCAGGTTACTCCGAGCCCCATCCAACCTGGCCTTGGACACTTCCAGGGCTAGGGACAGCCACAGCTTCTCTGGGCAACCTGTGCCAGGGCCTCACCACCCCTATTGTACAACAATTCTTGCTTATTTCTCATAAGCTCCATTTTGTCTGTGGAAAAGCTGCAGTAAGGTCTCCCTGGAGCCTCCTCTTCTCCAGGTGAACACCCCCAGCTCTCCCAGCCTGGCTCCAGAGCAGAGGGAGTCCCACACTCAGAGCAGCTCTGTGGCCTCCCCTGGACTCGCTGCAGCAGCTCCAGGTCCTTCCCGTGCTGGAACCCAGGGCTGGAGGCAGCTCTGCAGGTGGGGGCTCAGCTGAGCGGGGCACAGGGGCAGAATCCCCCCTGCCCTGCTGCCCACGCTGGGGGCTCAGCCCAGCACACGCGGGGGTTCTGGGCTGCCAGAGCACGTGGCCGGGGCACGCTGAGCTTCTCATCCACCAGCACCCCCACGTCCTTCTCGCCAGGGCTGCTCTCAGCCCCTTCTCCG
>NW_024582089.1:587542-669582 GCF_017639235.1 Corvus kubaryi | reverse complement strand
GCACCCCCACGTCCTTCTCGCCAGGGCTGCTCTCAGCCCCTTCTCCGATCTGTCCCGGAGGCTCCTTCTCCCGGGGGTGGGATGGGGGTCCCGGGCAGCGTCAGGAGGTGCCGGGCGCTGTCGGGGCCGGCCCGGCCGTGCCGTCCTCCCCAGCCCCGTGACATCAGTCCCGCCGCCGAGCGCCGCCGCCCCCGACCCGCCCTGCCCCGCCAGCGACAAAAGCGCCGAGCGGCCGCCGGCCCCGGCGCGGCTCCCGACACCGGCACCGCGACAGGGACCAGCATCGGCACCGGCACCGACTCCGGCACCGGAACCGGCACGGAACCCAGCACCGGCACCGACCCCGGACTGACACCGGCACCGACCCCGGCACCGTCCCCGGCCCGGCCGCAGGTGGGTGCGGAGCGGGGGCGCCGCCGGGTCCCGCCAGGCGCAGCGGAGCCGCCTCCCCGCTCGTTCCCGGCGCTGCCGCTCTCCCAGCCCGGCGCTACCTCCATCCCTCTCTCCCTCCCTCCATCCCCCCAGGCTGCCGCATCCCCGCCGCCCACAACCCGGCAGCGGGGCAGATGCGGGGCTGGAGAGGGGCACAGCCCCCCCCGTGTGCCCGTGGGGTGGGCACGGGAGCGGTGGGACCCCCTGAGGCTGCTCCCAGTGCCAGAGCACCGCGCACATGGCGGGATGCGGAAGCCGAATCTCTTTCATCCGATCGACTGCACTCAGTAAAGCTCATTTCCAGGGAGCCTGAGGCAGCTCAGCTGTGGGCTCAGCTCACTTCCCAGAGGAGATTTGCACCGCGGTGCACCAGGCTGGGCACACGCTCGAGCACAGCTCCAGGTGCTGCTTTGCAGCCCTCAGAGCCCCAGCCCGTGGCAGGGGGTTCAGGAGCACTGGGCAAAAGCCGCAGCTGCTGCCAAGTCCCTGGATCAGATCTTCTGTCTCTCCCTGCGTGAGAAGGGGCCGATGCTAAAACAGTGTGAGGGGTGAGGCTGGCTTTGGGTGCTGCTCCTCCTGGCTCTAGAGCTCGGGGAAGGATGAGAGGAGAAGGCCTCCAAGGAGCAAGTGTGGTCATTTGGTCTGTTCCTGTTGGAGCAGAGGAGCCTGAGCTCAGAGCTCCCCGGGCTCTGCAGCTTCCTCCTGAGGGGCAGCGGAGGGACAGCTTCAATCTCTGCTCTCTGTGAGCAGGGACAGGAGCCAGGGAAGGGCTGGAGCTGTGTCAGGGGAGGGTCAGGCTGGAGATCAGGAAAAGGTTCTTCCCCCAGAGGGTGCTGGGCACTGCCCAGGCTCCCCAGGGAATGAATGGGCACAGCCCCAAGGCTGCCAGAGCTCCAGGGAGCATTTGGCCAAGGCTCTCCAGGATGCACAGGGTGGGATTGTTGGGGTGTCTGTGCAGGGCCAGGGGCTGGATGTGATCCTTGTGGGTCAGTTCCAGCTCAGGACGTTCCATTATTCTGCTGGGGGTGAGGCTGGCAAGGTGCAGTGGTGTGGCTGAGCACTGGGCCCTGGGGAGGGTTCAGCCCTTCCCAAGGAGCTCGGGGCCGCTGCTGCACAGACAGCTCAGGGCTGTGCTGCTCCCGTGGGTCACGGGCTCTGTGCCAGCCTCTGCTGTGCCCTGCATCAGGGCCTGTCCAGCCGGGATGGCAGTGCCTGAGCGCTGCCTCAGAGCAGCTGAGCTCGGCTCCTGCTCCTGGGAGGCTGCACCAAGTGGGGAGGACGCGACCAACTGGGGCATTTCAGGGCTTTGGGGGAGCTCAGGTGAGCTGGGTCAGGTGATGGATCTTGATCCCTGTGGGAGTCAGGAGCTTTCCTAAGCGTCCCTGAAAATGCTGCTGCTTTTGTTCTGGATCCAGTTGGGATCTTCATGGAGGACCCTGCTTCCAAGGAGCCTTTGTAAGCCAAGCTTGGGAGCAGTGTGTGCGCAGGCAGAGGCCCGTGGCTGTGAGAGCCATCAGGCTGGTGGCTCAGTGCCGTGCTGGCCTCTCTTAGGCCTCTTTTCTCCACAGCCAACCTGAGGCTGCCTTGGCAGCAGAATCATTTGTGATTGCTGATGGAGTCAAGCCTGACTGCTCTTGGAGTCATAAGAGTAGATGAGCCCCATGTGAGCATCACTCTGGAGCTCAGAGCCTCCTGACTTCCTCCCCTCCTATCCCAGCAAAGCCCTCAGAGGCATCTGATGTGATCCAGCTGCATCTCCTGGGGCAGTTCTGTGATTTCTCCCTGGTACTTCCCAGCGTTTTTCCATGACCCTGAGCTCACCAGCCTCAGGTCCCCATTCTCTTGCTCACCAGTTCAACATCACTGGGTCACATGTGACCTTCGCTTATCCTTGTTTACACTGTTGGTGGCCCATGGACTCCTCATGTTACTGCTCCTCCCAGCTCATGACACAGCAGGGGACAAGGGGACAGTTCTCGCTTTCCCCTTGTAGGGCTATTCCCACCTGTGCCCAGGTGATAGGAAAGCTGCTCTGTGACACTTCCTGTTTGCCTGGGGCAGAGTCCCCCGTGGGTCCGACTGCAGGTCCCGGTGCTGAACCCCTGGTGCCATGTCCCGGGGCTTTCCCAGGGGATGTTCCCTGGTGTGTCCCTGGGAGCTGGTTCCTCTCTGCTCTGCCCATGTCTCATCTGTTTGGGTCCCTCCTGCTTCAAATTTCTGCCCATTTTATGGTCGTGCCAGCTGCTCTGTAAACTGGAAGGCACTACTCAGACCCCCGGGCCTGGGGCTCCTGCTGTGTCCTCCTGCCCTTTGACTCTGCCAGAGCATGAATTAATTCTGCCTGCACTGCTGTGAACATCCCTAGGAGTGAATTTTGTGCAGCACTGATGGTGCTCATCTGTCATTCACTTGTTTTAATGCTCTCATTGGGAAAAAAACCACCCCTTTTTATGGGCCAGCACGAGCCTGCTGTTCCTCAGTGATCTCCAAGCACAAAGTGATTGCTCTGCAATTAATTACTGTAGGATTTTAGTAGGGCACAGACACGGGAAGGTTTTCCAGCTCTTGCAGAAGTTTGGATGGTTGGGTTGACATCCCGGTGGCCTGCAGGGATGTTCCTCCGAGTGTGACGGGGTAGGACCTGCCCTGCCCTGAGTGCTCCCATGGCCATGGAGCTGCATCCACACAGCCACGGGTGCTGCTCCAGCTCCAGCAGTTCCCACCCAGCTGCTCTCAGAAGGGCAGGGTGGAGGGTGGCAGCTTCGGGGGCAGTCACAGGAACACACTGACCTTTCAACCCATTCAAAAACCATGATGACTGTGTTTCTGCTGCTTGATGGCTGCATCTGCTCACTGCTTCCCGTTACAGCCAGTGATGACATCCCGAAGCACCAGTACATACTGGTTCCATACTGGTTCATGCCTGGTTGTTCAGTGTAGCTTACACTGCCTCCCAGACTGGTGCAACACAGCACCTCAGGTGAGTCTGAGCCCAGATTTCACAGAACCACAGACAGTTTGGGGTTGGAAGCGACCTCAAAGATTATCCAGTGCCACCCCCTGCCACAGGCAGGGGCACCTTCCACTATCTCAGGTTGCTCCAAGCCCCGTCCAAGCTGGTCTTGTCTGGAGAGCTGGACTGCTGCAACATCAGACTCTGGAACTGGGGTTAATCTCCAGCAAAGGTCAGCTTTGGGTGGCTCTGCACAAGCCTCCCCTGTGTCTGTGCTCCTCACAGTGCAGCTGCTGCTAAAGGATGGGATCTTGGTTTCGGGGGCCTCTTCCCTTATCTGTAGTGGATGATGGAGTGGCTCCAGGGCCAAGCCCTGCTTGGCACCGAGGGTGGTGTTTGTAGGGCTCTGGACATGTTTGCTGGGAGTTGTGCTCCATGGACTGTGGAGCTGCAGGGGGGAAGGAGAATAATCTTGGTTTTTTGGCAGCCCTGGGTGGCCCTGTGCCTGTGCTCAGTGAGGTCATTGGCTGCAGGACTGTCACCTCCTGTTCCTTATTTTGCATGGGGACCAGAGTGACCTGGAGAAGTGTGACTGTGGTCACCGAGTGTTGCAACTGGGCAAAATACGCAAAGTATTCTGAAAATAATGCTAAAAGGATTGCAAACACTGTGACATATCTTAAAGTGGCCATTCCTTAGGGAATTGGGAGGATGGATCTGTCTGGATGGCAGCTGTGAGGACTTTGTTGGTCAGGTCCAGGCACCCAGAGCAGGGTTTTCTATTCCTTTTTTTGCTGCTGATGCCAGCCTATAGCACAAACTGCTCGTTGGTCTCTGTGTGGCCTGCTGGGCTCTCAGCATGTGCGGGGTGTGTTGTGGACTAACAGGGAATTTTTAGCAATGTAAATCTTATCTCAGGCTTTCTCTGTGTCCAGCTGTGAGCCTTCATGTGGATCCCCAGGACAAACTGATTTCCATGGTCTCTCCCCTCAGAAAACCCATCCTGGTGGGTGCTAGGAGGTTTTGCTGGGATGTGGCTTTGCTGGGACTGTGTTTGTGCTTCATGGTGAGAGTCACCTGCTCAAATCACCTGGCATCATTTAAACTGAGTGGAGGCACCTGCAGCCTTCCCATGGTGGATTGAGGAAAACCAGCAGCAAGAGGGTTTGGACCCCTCTTGTGGCAAATGTCAGATGAACTTCACCCAGAAGCAGTTTTTCTCCTCTTTTAGGCTTCCAGGCAGCTCAGGGGAACGTGTCCCCTCTGCTAATGTCTTGGTTTGGTCAGGGGTGCCCTGATGTTCAGGACAAACAAAGCCTTTTCCTTTGCTGCTGCTGCTGCTCTGAGGGGAACAAAATGTGCTGTGTAAGCAAAGGGGAGCAGCTGGTCCCAAACCGTGGGGGGCACTTGTGGATGGGCTGGCAAGAGGCTGCCCCCAAAACAAGGCCTGGGGAATCCAAGAGGTGGGGTCTGCCAGCTGTGGTGGTTGGAAAGGGCTGGGGGACCCAGAAAAATTGTAGCCAGAGATGTGTAATTCCTGACGCAGGGGCTGAAGGGGCTCAGGGGCTGGCAGGGGGTGCTGCTGGATGTTTCTGCCCTCCAAGGAAACTCCTGAACCAGGTCACGCCCTCCTCCTGATCCAGGGCAAAAACCCAGGCTCTGGAGAGAAACGGCCTGTGTCCTTTTAAGGCAATCCAAGGGCTGGGACTGGAAGAACCAGGCTGGGAGGGATTTGGCACAGCGGGAGGCCCAGCCTGCGGGGCCTTTGGAAAAGAGACTTCCCAGCTGCTCTGATCACACCCCAAACACTGCTCCCAGGAGCCAGCACAGCCTCTCCAGCTCCTGCTCCTGGCACCCTCCACTTCTCTGTCTGTCTGTCCTGCACTGAGACCCTCTTGGCATCTGGGAGCTGTGGCTGGGATAAAGTGGGGTCAGCAAGTCAGCTCTGACCCCTGTCCTGGTAACCAGGCTAGGATCAGTTTTCCTTTTCCTGACAAAATCCTCTCACACAGGGAAGATCTCGAGTTCCCCATGACCTGGGAGGTGTAGGGATCTTGCTGTGCCTGTGAGCCCTTCATGCTCCCCATCTCTGTCTGATGTTTGTACAACCCCCAGTCCTGCTGGGTTTAGCACCCACCTCCCCATCTGGGAGAGCCACTGGGACTGGAGGCCCAGGGATGGGGCCTCAGCTGCCTGAGGTGCCCCAGGGGATTGAATCTGCTGCAGGGGGGGGGCTCCAAGGCTCCTGGTGTGCCCCGGCAGACCCAGGTCCCTTCCTCATCTCCACACAGCTGAGCTGAGGGAGGTGATGAGATCCTACACATGTGGTGGGCTGGCAAATCTTGTACTCTGAAGATGGGGTTTGGTTTTTGGGGACCTTGTCCTGCTGCTTTAGCTGTTCAGGGGTCAGGAAGCACATGGCAACTTCTGCTGCCTGTCCCCAGGTGAGAGCAGGATGGAGAATTACAGAGGTGTTGATGGAAAGAGGGCCCTGGAGACCTCTCAAGCTGCAGCTTGTGCCTATTGACCTTTCTTGTATCATTGGGCCTCTCCAAAAAGTGTTTTATTGTCTTTGTAGCAACCCCGGGTTGCTGTTTGAGCCTCCTTAGCTTCCTCTTGGCCACACTCAACGAGCCTGGCTCCCTCAGAATCTCCTTGCGGGGCTTTATTGTGTGAGTCTTGAGGTTTATGTTAACCTAGTCTTCACAAGTGTCAAGGCCCCTTGGGACTGGAGCTTTGCTCGTGTAAGCAACCCAGTATTTTGGGGTTATCTGCAAATCCAGGGACCTCTTGATGGTGTCTCATCAGACACCATCTGCCGCAGTTCAGGAAAGAGAAACAGAAGCCTTTATAGCCTGCTGAGGAGCTGGATGGTGGCTTAGGCTGGTGCCCAGGTCTTTGCCCTGCACTGTGTTCTTGATGTCAGATTCTCCAGGCTCCGTGACTCTGCCTGCAGTCCTGCAGGAGACTGAGACACCGGAGTGCAGGGGGTGCCTGGGAGGGGTTGGCCCCACAAGGCAGGAGCTGATGGTGCTGTGGGACACGGTGCCAGAGCCTGGGGTTTGGTGGGGTCAGGGGTCAGCCCTGGCTGTCCCCTGCCCTGCAGTGGCTGAGATGGAGGAGTTGGTCAGGCCGGAGAAGCTGGGGCTGTGTCCAGGGGGGTGACAGCTGTCACTCCAGCACCAAGGCTCTGTCACAGTCCCCTGGCCGTGGCATGGGGTGACAGCAGGGCTGTGACCTGAGGAGGTGCCTGGGTAACTCCGTGAGCGCTGTCTCCCAGCATTGTCCTGCTTCCTCCCTTTTCCTGGCACTGACGGGGGCTGTGAGGTCTCATGGCTCCAGGACAGGGATTTCTGCTGCTCCTGGCAGACAGGACCCGTGGTCCCTGGGAGGCAGCTGGCACTGCTGGGTGCTGGCTCCCTGAGTTCTGCTGATTCTGCTCATTGCCAGCCCTGCAGTCTGGGCACCCTGCAAACACAGCGGGTGCTCTCTGCACATGGGATGTGAGAAAGCTGCTGGAGCTCTGCTGCCTGCTCCAGCTGCCCCATCCCGGCCCCGCAGAGCTCTGCCCTTGTTCCTGACTGTGCTTTCCCCTGCAGGATGCCAAACTGGGGAGGAGGGAAGAAGTGTGGGGTGTGCCAGAAGGCCGTGTACTTCGCTGAGGAGGTGCAGTGTGAAGGGAACAGCTTCCACAAGTCCTGCTTCTTGTGCAGTGAGTATCACCCCTTCCCTGACCCCCTCTCTGCTTCCTGGGTGTGGGCTCCTCGGGATCTCTCCAGACCCCCTGGCGTGGCAGGAACACGGATCATCCCAGGACACAGGGGCTGTCCAAGCTGTCGGGGCTGACCTCAGCCAGCACCCATACAAAGACTTAGTCTGTCCCTACTCCAGGGAAAGGCCAGGCTGGGTCCTCTGGTCTGTGTCCAGATGTTTAGGATGGGAGCATGAGGCAGGGCCTCTCCCAGCAGTGGTGGCAGGAGCTGGCACATCCCATGCAATGCTTGGAGATGGTGCTTTAGCCTTCTAAGTGGCTTTGCCACAAAAGGTGATTGAGCCTGGGGAACTGGTGTGGAATCTCCTCATGTCTGAGGGATGATGGGAAGGAGATGTGGTCCTGTCCTGGCCCTTGTGCTGATGGAAAGCCTCCTGAGAAGTGCTGAAGCATCACCTCCAGCCTATCTGCAGATGCACTCTTGCTGAGGGTGTCTCTGGCATATGTTTGGACCAAACATACACAAGTGTAAAGTGCTCCTCCAGGGAGGGGCAGCAGAACAGGATCTGGCTGGGAGTGATCCAGTGCTGAGCTCCCTTCCTCTGCCCCTCTACAGGATCCTACAAATTCTGCTGGGATCCTGCTGCAAGTCCCCAGACACCCTTCCCTGCCTTTGGAGATCCCAGGGCTGGTGGTGTTACAGTGCTGAGAGCAGCTCCTTAAACCTGGGGCATCCAGAGGGGCTGCAGGACCTTTCAGGCAAAAGATGAGCAGTGTCCTCAGCCTGTGTGGTACCAGATTGCTGTCCCCTGTCCCTGGAGGCTGCCACGTATCAGAACCAGTGATTCTCCTGTGCCCACAGGAGATAGGGCTTGGAGCAGCCTGGTCTAGTGTGAGGTGTCCCTGCCCATGGCAGGGGGTGGGACAAGATGAGTTTTAAGGTCCCTTCCCACCCAAACCTCTCTGGAATCCTGTGGACAGGAGCACACTTGCTGCCTGCGTCTGCTGATGGCTCCTTGAGATGTTGCCTCTGCCACAGAACAGCAGAAGTGCACCTCCAGAGTGGCCCCACTGAGGTTTAATGTTTCCTCAGCTGGTCCCAGTGCCCTGGTCCCAGTGTCACCATCCCATTGCAGCAGGGAGCGCAGCTGGGATCTTTTCCATAGGAGCAGCAAGCAGAGCTGGCATCTGGAAACAGGCACACTCTGGAACTGACCTCTTCCAGCAGCCAAACACCAGTGTCCTCATTGGATGGTCCCTGCCATGCTCCTGTGTCCCCCTGGCCTGGCTGCTGGATACTTCTTGTCCAGCCTGCCTGGGATGCAGCACATACAGCTGGATCCAGATGTGGGAGAGGGAGAGAGAGACTTCTGCTGTGCCTGTGCTCCCTGCAGTGTGGAGGGTGGCCAGCGTGGCCAGGAGCTCCCATATGTGGGAGTTTCCAGGCTGGAAACTTGCTTTGGCTGGTAGGGCTCCGCAGGGGAGTTGTAGAGAGGCTTTTCCTGGGCAGGAAGGGGGTGGCAGGCTGGGTTCTTATGGCAGCTGCTCTGCAGAAGGAAATCCTGTTTGTTCTGTGGCCTCAGATAAGGAGGGTGGGGAATATTGCCCTCGCCCCCTATGCACACAGCTGGTTTGCCAGGAAAAGCTGCTGCCATGGGATGCTGGCACCCAGAGAGCAGGGCAGGTCTCCAGGAGCCACGAAATGAGGCTAAAGGCATTGCTTCCAGGTGGGAACACGTGGCCAGAGTGAGGAAGAAGGTCACCCTGTGTGTGTTCATGGAAGCAAGTGCCCAGGCAGCGCTCCTGGGCTCAGGGCTGCTGTCCCTGGCTTTTGTTATGCCACTCCACATGTACCCAGCAGCTCTGCCTGTCCTGGCTGTGGCTCCCCAGCTCAGGCTGTGGCTCATGTGCCAGCCCACCCTACTGCCCACTGTTCCCAGTCCGTGCCACAGGCTGTGGGTGGTGCTCCTGAGCTCCTGCATTCCCAGCCTGTTCCCCAGTGCTGCATTTGGGCCCCATCAAGGAACTTGAAACCATTATCTTTAGGGGAGAATAACAAATACTTCAACCAGATCTGCCAAAAACATCATCTAAAAGGAGCCAAGCCTACCACAGTGCATTAGAGCTCAGGGAGCAACTTGGTGATTGACTCCTGGCCCTGATCCAGCTGCCTGGGTAGTGCAGGAGAATGAGCTGGAATGAGCCCCTTGGCCTTGGAAAGCAGAGGCAGCTCTTGCCTAATTGTTTTGTGGAGCAGCTCAGCTGCTCTTAGAAAAACAAAGGGTCCTTAACTCCGTGAGTGCAGTGCACTGGAATTTCTGCAATGCACAAACCCGGGGGCTGAGTAAAAAGTTTTTCTGTTGCCTCTCAAAGCTCTGTGAGTACATATGAGGGACTGTGAAAGCTTGGGCTGGAGCTCCAAATCCATCCAGATGCCACTGAGCTCATTCACTGCCACCCTGGGACAAAGCTCTCAACAAAGCCCTTTGAAAGGCCAGTGAAAGTGCCCAAATTCCCCTCCTGAGGGCCTGCCTGAGCAGGGTCACCCCAGGGCAATGCAGAGACCCCCACAGCAGCCCAGGAGCTTGGCAGCTTTGGAACCAGTTACCAGCTCTGGTCTCTCCCAGCTGGGATCCGTTCTCCATCCCCAGCTCCTGCTGTGGTGGGAGTGTGTAGCCAGGAGAGGACCCTGCCAGATCCTCCTTAGATGGCAGGAGATGCTTCCCTTTCCTCTCCTTGTCCCAGCAGAGGCACACAGGGTTCTCCCGGCCGTATTTAGTCATGGAAGGGCTGCCTCTGCCCCTGCTCAGTTTGTGCTGCTCCGAAGGGAGAGCTCTGCTCTGTTTGCATTCCTGTGATATTGGGAATGGCCAAGAAACTGCTCTGCTGGCCAAGAAGCTGCTGGAAGCCTCGACATTTAAGGTGTGCAAAGCAAGATGGGGGAAGCTGTGTGGCAGCTGCAGCCGGATCTGTTTGGGGCTGGCTGCCAGCGCTGCAGGCTCTGCCCTGGGACCTGGGATCCTGCACAGGGCACGTGAACACTGCAGATCACCTGGAGTTCGGGTGCTGGTGGCCTCCTGCTCCTGCTGGCTGGGCAGAGTGTCCCAGGAAGGGCTAGGAAGGGATGTGGCAGCCGTGAGCAGAGCTGGGACAGGAGCTGGTACTTCCAGGACCTTAAGGGGGTTTATAAAAGAGAAGTAGAGTGACTTTTTACACAGGCAGATAATGACAGGGCAAGGGGAGGTGGTTTTAAATGGAAAGAGGAGCAATCTAGATTAGATATAAGGGAGAAAGTTAGATTAGATACAAGGAAGTAATTATTTACTCAGAGGGTGGTGGGGCATTGCTTCCTAGAGAAGCTGTGGCTGCTCCATCCTTGGAAGTGTTCAAGACCAGGTTGGACAGGGCTTGGAGCAGCCTGGGACAGTGGAAGGTGTCCATGGCAGAGGGTTGGAATTGGATAATCTGAATTGAAGGTCCCTTCCAACCCGAACCAGTCTGTGATTCTATGGAAACCTAAAAATCAGGAGACGGCCTGAGGCCAGCACCAAGCTCAAGCTGTGGGTGGCCTCAGCAGGGCCCCTGAGCCTGGCTGCCATCTCCTCCTGTCCCATCTTACATTCCACATTGGACCCCCAGGACTCAGACACCCAGCTGAGTTAGTGTTCCTCACCTGAGACCCCCTCCTATGCACACCCCCAAACCAGGGCTAAGGTGTCACTTGAGCCTTCTGAGCTCTGGAGAGGTGACTGTGCCCCATGTGTGAAGCCCTTGCAGTGCCTCGGATGTGGTGATGGCCACAGGGCTGCTCTTGGTCCATCCAAACACCAGGAAAACCACATTTGCTTACATTTCTTTGCCCTGAGCGCTTCCTGCCGTGGATTTGCAGTGGACAAGGCATGGGGCCAGGACATCCATCCCCGGGCTTGGGAATCCTGCAGTAGGAAAAATTCAGTCCCACGGTTTAAGTGCAGCTGCAGGAGAGCAGCACCCAGAGGGTTAACAGAGCTTTCCTTCCCTTGGTATCACCCTCTTGGCTTTGGTGGTTGCTTCCTTTTAAAGCCAGACACTGCTCTTGTTGTGATCCTTATCTGCCCTGGTTTGCATGTGCTCCCCGAGGCTGGATCCTGGCAAGGGCTTCCCTGCTCCTTGAAAGCCGAGCTGAGCTGTCCCTGTGAGGGCTTGTTTTCCCCAGCTAATTAGTGAGCTCTGGCAGAGCAGGCTGATGCCACACCCTGCCCTCTGTTCTAGTGGTCTGTAAGAAGAATTTGGACAGCACTACTGTGGCCGTGCATGGCGAGGAGATCTACTGCAAGTCCTGCTACGGGAAGAAGTACGGCCCCAAGGGCTACGGCTACGGGCAGGGAGCAGGGACCCTGAGCACTGACAAGGGCGAGTCCCTGGGAATCAAATACGAAGAGTGAGTCTGGGTCTTGTTTTTGACACCGGGGCTGTGGGCACCTTCTCCCCACACCTGTCCTGTGGTGCTCAGCTGTGCAGCCTGTGCTGAGCTCCCAGCACTGTCCGTGGGCTGCCCAGCCCCTCTGTCCCTCCAGGGAACCCCACTGAACCCTGTTTGGTGGGTGGGATGGGACATGTCCCCATTGCCTCAGCACGGTGCCCACCCCCTCCCAGCACACAGCCCTCGGGCTGAACTTTCCATGGGGCTCAACACATTGTTCCTAAAGTTCCCTCCTAAACTGGGCTGGGATTTGGGATCGCATAGTTCTTTCCTGCTCCATCTTGCCTGTGCACCCCTGATCGTGAGCTCCCTCCCACCCACAGGGGCCAGCCCCACCGACCCCCCAACCCCAACGCAGCCAGGATGGCCCAGAAGGTGGGAGGAGCTGATGGGTGCCCCCGCTGTGGCCAGGCCGTGTACGCGGCCGAGAAGGTCATCGGAGCTGGGAAGGTAAGGGGGGATGGTGGGGACGGGGCACAGGGTGCTGCATGGCAGGGACACCTTCGGAGAGGGTCTGGACCCGCCCCTCAGGCTGGGCTGCCAGGGCTAGGCTTGGGTCCAATGGCCACGTTCACCTGGAAGCCTGGCACCAAAAGGAGATCTTGGCATGTCTGGAAGCCAGGTTGTTCAGGCTGCAGTGCTGTCACAGACGTGTAGAGGGGGAAGAAACACATTTTATATTAAATATTCACAGCAGAGGCCACAGTGGACATCCTGCTGTGGATGTGCTGGGAGGGTGAGCAGTGACATGTGCCATGGCCAGTGTCACTGTTAACTGAAAAGTGCATCCTTCTCCCCTCAGTGCCACGGGCCAGGATGCTGCAGCCGGGATTTGAGGCAGGCAATGAATTCCAGTGGTCAGCACTGCCCACAGGCCGGGCAGGGTGTTGGAGCTGTGGGCATGAGTTTGGTGAATGCTCCTGGGGCTGTTCTGGTGGTGGCTGGGTCAGCTCAGGGTTTGGTGTGAAGGTCACTCTAACAGCCCTGGCACATCCCTTCACCAGGATTCTTTGCACCCCGAGCTGTGACCTGCTCCCAGCCCAGCTCCTCTGCAGGGCCTGGGGACCCCTTCTGCCCTGCCAGCCCTGGGACCCTGGGTGAGGCCCCTGCTGGAGCTGCCCTCCCCGTGAGGTCAGGCACATGCAGAGCTTGTCAGGGACACCAGGCCAGGCTTCTTCGCTTTGTGCCATGGGGACACGGTGGCCATGGTGGGACAGCCTCACCTGACTGGTGATGAGGGGTCACTCCCTGACCTGGCTGGGCTCTGTCCTCCTGGGCCTTTGTGCTTGTCCTGCATCCCCAGAGCGAGGAGAGGAGTCAGAGGGGCCCCTCAGCATCATCACCCCCCAGCTGGCTTGTGATGGACACGATGAGGGTCAGCCCAGGGTCAGAAGCTGAATTTACCCTTAAAACCATGATCTGGGCTTCCTGGTTGGCTTCTGGCCCCAGTGTTTACAGGGAACCAAAGCTGGGGAAGCAATTGCATTAAAGTAGACCCAGAGAGGATTCCAGAGCGTGTATTTCATGTGCTAATGTTTGCTGGATGACTCCATCCAATACCTCCTCCTCCAGCCCCCGAATTTTGCATTTTCTTCCAAAAAAGGTTTCATGTTTTCCCAAGTGTTTATTTAAATTCCTCTGTGAGCAGCTCTGGCTACTCAAGGTCTGCCTGAAGGCTGTGAGCTCATTTATCTCCAGGGGACTGCTGGAACCGTGGGGGGTTATTTTTAAACACTGGCTGGTTTTGGCATTGTTCCTCTCTGTTTGCTGCCTTCCTTGGAGCTGTGGTTGTGTGGGGCAGTTGTCCCATCCCTGCTGCCACCCCAGCCTAACATCCAGCAGCTGTGGGGCTCAGCTGGACAATGGGGGGGATTTACCTTGCTGGTTAAGAGAGGACAGTCCCCAAAGAGGGGGGGATTGCTCCTTACAAATTATTGTAGAAATTACTGCAAAAATGACTTCTGTGAGTGCAGCAAAAGGTCTCCAAAACCAGCACAGGAGCAGTGACCACACCTGGTGTTTCCTCTCTGTATCTTCCTTGTGGGGCTGGGAGGTCAGTGCTTTCCAGGGAAAAGCTTTTACCCTGTTCAGAGCTCTTTGCCAGCCCCTTTAGATCAGAAACAGAGCAGGGAGCCTGGCTGGTACCAGAGCGTGGCTGCCCTGTCCCTGGGGTGTGACCGGGCTCTGCTCCTGTCCCGCAGTCCTGGCACAAGTCCTGCTTCCGCTGTGCCAAGTGTGGCAAAAGCCTGGAGTCCACCACCCTGGCAGACAAAGATGGAGAGATCTACTGCAAAGGTGAGCCCCACCTTCCCTGCTGGCTTGTCCTGGGCTCTGAGGGGTGGGGGTGAAGGCCCCTGTGGAGGGACCCAGGGTGGGATGGAGGCTGGGGTGGCCCAGCAGCTGCATTCGGGGACTGGCTGTGCCAGCCACAGAGCTGGGGAATTTCCTGCTGAGCCAGGGCCTCCCAGTTTGCCCAACGAATCTGGCAAACCTTGTCCTGTCCTGTCCAGGCAGGGTGTGTCCCTTGGGGAGGACCCGCTCCTGTGCCAGCCTCACCTGTGTCTCCCTTCCATCCTCTGCAGGTTGTTACGCCAAGAACTTCGGTCCCAAGGGCTTTGGCTTCGGGCAGGGCGCTGGGGCACTGATCCACTCGCAGTGAGCTCCAGGGCTGGGCCCTGCGCTCGCCCAGGGCTCGTCCTGTGCTGCCCACCCGCCCCACGCCGCAGTGAGTGCCCACTGCCACCCCCAGCCACCGCTGCTTCGCAGCACCAGCCCCTCCCGCCCTGCCCCAGTGCTCCCCGGAGCCGGGGGGGGTCCCAGCCCTGTCCCCCTGGGGTCCTGCTGGGGCAGGTGGCACGGGGGGGTCACTCCCTCGCACTGCAGCGAGGCCCCAGTGCCCAAGTCCTGCTCCGCGTTGCCCGTCCCGCTGGCCGCGTGCTCAGCCGTGACACTGAGCAAGCAATAAAACATCAGAGACATCAAAGCCCACCCAGGCCTGGCCCTGCCAGTGATTCGCTGTCTGGGGCTGAGGACAGGCCCTGGTGCCTGGAGCTGGGGAGGTGTCAGGAGGTGACAGAGGTGACGGGAGGTGTTTGCAGTCCTGTAATTACAGCACAATGCAGGAATGCGTGGTGCAGTTTGACACAGCCCAGCTGTGGCCAGCTGAGCTCTGCAGCCTGGCTGGGATGGGCTCCCCCTCTGCTCCCATCAAGAATCAGCATGGAATGGTTTGGATTGGAGGAGACCTTAAAGCTCATCTTGTTCCACCTTCCACTAGCCCAGGTTGCTCCAAGCCCTGTCCCTGAACACTTCCAGGGATGGAGATAGCTATTCCAAAAGCAGAGGTTGATGCTGGGAGGCCCAGGACAGCCCTTCTGGGGTGTGTTGGTAGCACCATACGTGTGCTCACCCTGTCAAAACCCTTATCAGTGCTTTCAGGTGGCACCTCTCCAAGCAGGCATGCCCAGCAGTGCCAAGTAATTAACAGCTTTTCACCTACTCCCTGCTTTTTTAGCAGCTTGTGGATCATTAAGCCTCCAGTTTGGCAGCTGCCCAGGTTTAATTGGTTTCCATCTAAACTCTTCACTCCCTTTCTGTGATTCTCCTGTTGGACCGGTGGGACAGACTCGGATCAGCCTCGCTGCAGCTCAGAGTTAGGGACTCCACAGGGAATTGAGTTCTGGGGTTTTTAAAGTTATAAACATTGTGGTTGAGCAAATGAGATGGGGAGTGTTCTGGGAAGCACAACAGAGGCAGAAATCCCTTTTTGGGGCAGGACTTGGGCTCCTTTATCCACTTAAGCGCTTTCTCCTGTTCATCACACCCTCGGATTTACATGGTGTTTTTGAGGCTGAGATGGGGAATAAAGACTTTACTGTCTGCAAAAACTTCCCCCCTCTAGATTCTAGCAGGTCCCACTGCTCTGGGCTGTGCGGTGGCTGTGGTGAGGGGTCTGGTGGTGTGTGGGGCAGACAGCTCAGGCTCGGGTAGGGTTGGGAGCTGCAGCACAGGGGGCTCAGGTACCGCCCTGGTGTGGAGACCCAAACCTGCCTCCCTCACTCGGCAGAGGCCCTGCTGCTCCCCCATGGAGGTGGGGGGGTGAGGGGTCTGGAAGCTCCTGCAGAGATGGGGGGTTCAGGAAACTGCTGCAGAGGGGTGAAGGGGGGCTGCTGCAGGGATGGAGGGGTCAGGAAGCTGCTGCCTTCTCTGTGAGCGTGCAGGGGATGCTGTGCTGCTGCTGACACATCTCAGCTGGATGTGCCCTTGATGGGATCGTGCCCAGGCAGTGCTGGTTGGTCAATAAAGCTACAGTGAGTCTTTATTTAGTCCCTTCCTCACACAGCTGTAGAGGTTCCGTCAGAGAGGGGGCAGGAGCGAGAGCCCCTCTGCTCTGGAGCCAGGCTGGGAGAGCCAGGGGTGTCACCTGGGGAAAGCTCCAGGGAGAGCTCAGAGCCCCTTCCAGTGCCTAAAGGGGCTCCAGGAGAGCTGCAGAGGGACTTGGGACGAGGGCCTGGAGTGACAGGACACAGGGAATGGCTTCCCACTGCCAGAGGGCAGGGTTAGATGGGATACTGGGAAGGAATTCTTCCCTCTGAGGGTGGGGAGGCCCTGGCACAGGGTGCCCAGAGAAGCTGTGGCTGCCCCTGGATCCCTGGCAGTGTCCAAGGCCAGGTTGGATGGGGCTTGGAGCAGCCTGGGACAGTGGAATGTGTCCCTGCCCATGGCAGGGAGTGGAAGGAGATAGTTTGTAATCTTTCAATCCAAACCAGTCTGTGGTTCTATGAGGTACTGACATATCACATGTGGTAGACCCCAGAGAGGCCAATTCCACTGGAGGCCTGGTCAAAGCCAGGAGAAAATGCTGGATTTGGGTTTCAGAGGGCCACAGAAAGATGTAGGTTAGAAGGGACCAGCAGAAGTCTTAACTCCAACCACCTGCTTAAGGCAGGGCTCCAAAGGTCAGGTTGATCAGAGCATTTGGTGTCCACTCAGGTATGCAAGCCCTCTGAGGGTGGAGTTCCCACCACTGTGGATGATGTCGCAGCATTGTGCCACAGAACCTTGAAAGGCTTGTTTCATCACTGAAAGGGTTCTCAGACCCTGGCACAGCTGCCCAGGGCAGTGGTGGAGTCACCATCACTGGGGGTGTTCAGCAGACCTGTGGATGTGGCACCTGGGGACATGGGTTAGCAGTGACCATGGCAGTGCTGGGGGAACGGTTGGAACTGATGATCTTGTGACCTGGGAGGGCTTTTCCAACATTAATGATTCTGTGAATCCCTGATTTTCCTGATGTGCCCCTGTGCCTGGTGTCTCGTGTCCTTTTGCCAGGCAGGGCTGTGTTTCCCTTTTCCATAACCCTTCTCTAGACAGTGGAAAACTGAAGTTCAGTCTCCCCAGGTCCGCTTTTCTCCAGCCTGGTGGGTCTCTGCTGAGCTCCCAGCCCCAAAGGGCCCAGGTAAACCATGTCCTGGAACAGGGACCGTGCCCTGAGGGTGTGCCCTGGGTGCCACACACCTGCTGACCCTGCACTGGTCACTCAGAGTGGCTTAGGGAGTGACAGAGACCACCGCAGGGACACCAGGACAGGATCTCGGGGGCTGCACATCCCGACAGGCATGCGGGGGGCTGGAGGAGGTGGTGGGCCATGGCCCAGGAGAAGCAGGGTGGGACTAGAGGTGCTTTTTGGGAATCTCCTGCCCAAGCTGCAGTGGGACAGCTCCGACCATCTGCTACCCTCTGCTGGTCAGCGAGCACGGCAGGGCCCGGCCGGGCAGCCAGACGCGTGTGCCCACCTGTGCCCAGGTGTTGTCCAGCTCCCCCCCGAGGCAGCAGAGCCGCGCTGTGCCCAGCAGCTCCCACCCCTCGGGAGCTGCAGCATGGGAAAGGGGCTGTAGCACCCGAACCTGCCCCCGAAGGGACAAACCAGAGGTTGGCCTGTGGCCAAGCACCCTGGAGCCTGGGGGTGATGGCACCACTTGAGGGGTCAGACTGGAGCCTCCGAGCCCCATGGCCAGCGGGGATGTGACAGGGGATGTCACTGTGCCACCGAGCTCTGCGGGGATGTCACCTCGGGGCAGGGCTCAGGCCGGCAGCCCCGCGACCTGCCCTGAGGGCCCTGTGTGGATGGGATGAACCCTGGGCAGCCCATGCAGCAGAGCCTTTGGCTCGCCCACAGCCTGGCACAGCGAGTCCTGCTGGGTTTGCTGCAGGGCAGGAGCTGCCATGTGCCCCCCGGGCAGCCTGGCAGGATGGGACTCCTGCCTGGTGGGTCTGGGAATGGACAGCTGGGGAGACGGGACTGGAGAAGGATGTTGTCAAAGCTCCTTCGCACACAGGGCTGCGGGAGCACCACGTTCCCTTGGTGACTGGTGCCTGGAGAAGCAGTGACTGCAGTGAGCAGAGGAGTGAGGGTCTCGGGCAGGGGTTGGCAGCCCTTGGCTCTGCCCCGGGCTGTGAGGATGGAGCCGGAGCTGGATGGTGAGCCAGAACTGCCCACGGACATCCCAGCTAACCAGAACAGCAACAGTCCCAAAGCTGCTCCCCGCGAGCTCCCAGGGCTCGGCATCCCTGGAGCTGAGCGTTCCCTGTGCGTGGGAAAACAGCCTCGGTGGGGGAACCCACACTTCTGCTCCGCTCCTTCTGAAGCGCTGGGGTGCTCAGGGTGACCTCCGAGGCCGCCTGACGTCAGGAGCCCGGGTCTCCTGGGACACCCGGGATCTCTGCCAGCGTGGCGAGGTTGGCCCCAGGGAGCACGAACCAGTTCCTGGCTCCGCCAGCCGCCCTGCCCTCTTAATGAGGGATAATGAGGTGCATCTCATCAACGCTGCAGACTTGCCCCCTGGCCATGGCGGCTGCCGGCAAAGCCCCCGGTGGGACCGGGAGTGATGGAGGGGCTGGGGCAGGAGGCATTCCAGCCGGGGGCTCTGCGGGGTTGGGGTCTGCGAGGGGTGCATGAGCAGGGTGGGCCGGAAGGTGGGCACTGGGACAGCAGCTCTGTGCCAGGGAGCCAGGGGCTGATCCAGCCCCCGTGAGCGACCCCGGCACATTCCCGGGGGGATTTCTTCCCATTGCGGACCTCACCTGGGTGAAGGACCCACACCCTCAGCATTTGCAGGGGCACATCCCGTTGCCCAGCCACCTGTGGCTGTCACCCGCCCTGGCAGCCCACGGCCAGCACAAGTCCCCAGATGTGCCCCCCGGCAGCCGGGCCCGGCCCGGGGAACCCCTGGATGCCAGGCGCTGGCACAGGAACAGACGGTGCTGCGGTGGCCGGGAACGAGACGGGCTGGAAAGGAGACGGTGTTTGGCTGCAGGGGAGGGAGGGTCAGGCAGGGCCAGGCTGCGCTGCCCCGGCCCCGCGGCGGCTCGTTCCCCCTGCACAGGTCACGCGAGGCTGGGGGATGCTGCTCCTCGCTGTGGGACTGCCTGGGGGCTTCAAGTCCCCCTTCCGAGGGGCTTTGAGGGATGGGAGGTCTGTGTGCTGAGGGGTGGCCCAGCACCCTTGGGTGAGTAGCTGGGGTGTGGGTGGCTGCCAGGGGTTGTCCCCATGGCTGCTGTCTGTTCTCTGCTTTTGTCTCCCCTCCTGGGCTGCACTCAGGGGTCCCCCACAGCCCCTGCCTGGCTGGTGCTGCACCCACAGCCCCCTGTCCCAGCTGGCACTGCAACCCCCAGCCCCCCAAGCCCGGTAGCACTGCACTCTGTACCCCCTGCCAAGCTGGCATTTTATGCAGAGCCCCCTGCCCGGTCGGCCCTGTGCCCCACAGCCCACTGTCCCCACCAGCACTGCACCCTATAGCCCTGTGCCCGTGGGGCTGCAACCCCCAAGAGCTGCTCTTGCACCTCCAACATCTGTCCCTGCACCCCGTGCAGAAGTCCCCAAGCCCTGCCCTGGCACCACTGCCACGCAGCCCCATCCCACACCCTGCCTGTTCACACGAAGACCCCGAGGCAGTGTCTGCCCTCGGGCACCCCAAAAGCTCCTCCCGGGTGAAGCGGGGCTGCGCCGGGCCTGGCCGGGCTTCGCCTGGGCGTGAAGGGAGCCTGAGCGCAGGAGGGGCCAGGCGAGGCGGCAGGAATGCGAGTGGGAGAGCGGCCGGGCAAGTAGCGACAGCTCCTGGCAGCGCGGATCCCACACGCGGCTCGGGCAGGGAGCAGAGCCCCGGCACGGGGCTGGCGGCCGGAATGGGGCACCCCATGGCTCAGCCCCTCTGAGAGCCGGAGCGGAGGGTGGCGAGTCCCCGGGGGCAGCACGGCCAGCGCGGGCTCCTGGCCGCAGGGAGCGCGGCTCCGGCTGGAATCGCCCCGGCGGGGAATGCCCGGCCGGGCCGGCACGAGGCGCTGAGTGAGGATCCCGGCGGGCCGAGGAGCCGCGATGACCCCCGAGAAGGTGCTGAGGGAGGGGGTGCTGGAGAAGCGGAGCGGGGGGCTGTTGCAGCTCTGGAAGAAGAAGCGGTGCCTGCTGACGGAGAAAGGGCTGCAGCTCTTCGAGCCCAAGGGCTCAAGGCGCAAGGAGCTGAGCTTCGCCCGCATGAAGGCCGTGGAGTGCGTGGAGTGGAAGGAGCGGCACATTTACTTCACGGTGGTGATGGACGACAGCCTCGAGATCGACTTCCGCTGCGCCCAGGAGGACCCGGGCTGGAACGCCGAGATCACCATGGGGCTCGTGCGCTTCAAGAACCAGCAGGCGATGCGGGACGTGCGCGCCCGGCACAGCTGCCGAGCAGGTACCGGAGCCCCCGCGGGCCAGGGAGCAGGACCCACCCCAGGATGAGGTCCCTGGCCGCAGGTTCCCATCCCCGAGTGGTCTGGGGAATCCCAAAGGGGGTCCCATGGACCGGGGTGGGTCTGCAGATTGATGTTCCCGTGTCCCCCTGCACTGGCTGGGACCCCCCCCCCCCCCCCCCCCCATGGGTTTCGCCTCTCTGTATCCCTGCAGAGGGACTTTCTAACATCTTCCCTCTGTCTGGGGTGGCCTGAGGGATACGGGGCCCTTTGCCATCCTGCACGTGGGGTGGGGTGGGGATGGTGGCTGGCCCCACTCCCCAGTCCCCTCAGGATGCCCCATATCCCAGCGCTGGCCGAGCGGGTGACAGGAGCCTTCTCTCCGCAGTGGTGCAGCTGGGCGCAGCTCCGGTGGGACAGCCCAGGGAATCGCAGCTTCCCAGGAGTCGGATGGAGATGGCCCTCGGCTCGGCAGGTGCTGGAGAGAACGGGATCCCTGCGGGCAAGTGAGGCCACCGCTGTGCAGCCCGGGGACGAGGACAGTGGCCCGGGGAGGCCGGTGCTGGCACTGGCTCCCCCTGTGCCGGGTGAAGGACAGAGGCACCGCAAGAGCTGGGCTGGCACAGCCACCTCCCCTTGGCACAACGGGGCAAAGGACACAGGCAGCGTCACCACCTGGGGCTTCAGACAAGGCAGGAGGGGACATCCCTGCCTGGGGCCCCACCACCCTTCATTCAGGTGGTGTGCAGGGCCTCGGTGCCCTGGTGGGGACCCCAGGCCTCTCCTGCAGGACAGGGGATGGATGAGGCTGTGCCCGAAGGATCTGTGCGACAGGGAGCTCTGCCCGTGTGACAGTGACACTGGGACAGATGGATGTGGCTGGGTCCCAATTTTAAAAAGGGGCTGGAGAGCTGCTGCTGCAGCAGGGACCCCTCAGTAGGGCACTGAACTGATGGTGTGGTGACACAGCCGTGCTGCAGGACATTGTCTCACCCTGGGATGTCCTTGGGCTGTTGGGAAATGCTGGGGACCCCAATTCCCTGTACTAAAAGTGTCCCCAAACAGGACTTTCTGCTTCTTACCCTGATGTTGCTTTGATTTGTGGAATCCCACAGGGCACGGGAGAGCACAAATCCTGCACAGAGTTTTGCCAGCATCCCCCAGTCGGGCTCCAAAGCCCGGCACTGGCACCCCGAGACTCCCTGGTCACCAATCCCGCTGCGCCCCTGTCCCCAGGGATTCCCACGGTGTGCCGGTGACGCGGGAGCAGCGCTGTGGCTTTGCAGCAGGGGAGGGATGGCCCTGCCCCGACAGGCAGCGCAGACAGCCGCGCCTGGAGCCACCAGCGCGCTCCGCAAGCCGGAGCCTGAGCCCAGCCGGGGCCGGAGGCGCTGCTGATCCTCCCGGAGATTTCCCGGCCGCGTGGGAATCACGGAGCGCGGTGTCCTGATGCCTCGGACCGCGGCAGCTGCCCCCAGCCCGCGCCCCAGCCCGCACCCCACGGTGCCCACGGGGTCCCGTCCCCGTGCCAGGGCAGCACCGGGTGGCTTTGGGGACGGTGGCATAGCCGGAGCCTGCTCACCGTGCTGGCTCTGCTGAAACAGGCACGCGGTGGGGGCCACCCAGGGAAGGCTCCTTGGGCAACCGGTCCTCAGGGCTGCATTTACTGAGACCCCCCGGCTGGGAGTGGAGAGGAGTGGGGGGGCCAGGCTGGGGGCTGCAGGTGAAGCCGGACCCAAACCCTGCACAGACGGAGCTCTCCTCCATCCCAGTGCCATGACGGGGACATGGGGGGCTCCAGGGATGGGGGAACCCTCCACAGGACATGCTTCAGGTGTGGTGCCCTGTGTGGACAAGCCCCAGACCCGGTCCCTGCACACATTTCAGGAGGCAGTGGGGTGGTCAGGAGGGTGCTGGTGCTTACACAGCATTTCCAGGGCAAGGATCACTGTGCTGGAGTCTTCCCTAAATCCCCAGCTCCCAGAGTCAGCAGATTCAGTGAGGCTCAGTCAAAGCCCTGTGAACATCCCAAGCCTGTGCCATGGTGGATGCCAGGGTGGGGAGCACCCAGTGCAAGGGGGTTCCCAAAGTCACCAGTTTTATCCAGTGTGACTCCTTTTTTTCAGTTTTTCTGCTCTCTTGCTCCCTGTAAATATTTTCTGTTTTCCAACTGCCAGCAAGGAACTGGCAAAGATGATCAAGGGATGTGTAAGCACCAGCCCTGGTCGTGGCACATCCCCAGGCACTGATGATGAGGCAGCAGGGAGGCCACGGTACCCGAAAGTTGGGGGGAAATTCAGGCAGTCAGTGGAGGGAGAGGACAATAAGAGAACACAAATCCCGTGTCAGAGTTTCAGGTCCAGGCCTGGGGAAGGTCAAGCTTTTCCATCCTCATCCCAAGCCCCGCATCCAGACCAACACACATCCAGGGTCCCTGCCTGGACCCCATATTCCCCAGGGACTTTAGAGCTCCCCAAGCCTCCAGGTTTGGGATTTCCTGAGCAGACACCCACACCTGCCTGACCCACCCTCAGTGCGTGGATTCCCAGCCTGACCCTGGAGCAGGGGCTGGGGGTCAGAGCCGAGCCAGCGGCATGGGGGTGGGAGGTGTGGTGGCTTCATCTGCCCCTGGGAGGGCTGAATGTCTTGTGCAGAGGGAAAGTCACCCCAAGACTGAAAAACAGATAAACAGCCAAGAGACCTGGCCAGGGAGTGGAGTAGAGCCAGGGCCCGAGGCTGGAGCATCCCCCAGCACCAGGGACGTGGTGCCAGCACACTCCCAGGCAGCCTGGAAAGCAGGAGAGGACCCACAGGAAGCATTCCCAATGCCCCCGGAGGTGGGCAAACTGAGGCACAACAGGGGGATGGGGGTGGGTTTGTGGGTTTGTGGGGAGGGGCTGGCCAGACCCCCCCGGGGCCCCCAGGGAGAGCCCCAGAGAGGAGAGAGGTGCCCTGAGGCACCTGGAATTCAAAGGCAGGAGCCTGAAAATCTGGCTCTGCTGCTCCCAGCCCACGGTGCCCTCAGTCCATCAGCCCTCCCCACACTTCTCTGAGGGTGCCCCGGTGCTGAGGCTGCTCTGGGGGGCTGCCCTCTGCCCCCCACCCTGGGCCGGGGCTCTGCCAGCACCCACAGGGACTGGCACCCTCCCTGCAGCACCATGAGGGTGCAGTGGGTGCAGGGGACAGGAGTTTTTTCCACCTGATGACATCCCAGATCTGGCTTTGGGATCCCTTTGGGGCTGGCTGGACACCCTGAGTGTCAGGGAGGGCAGTGGGGTCACAGTGCTGAGACAGGGAGGTGCAGCCTGATGGTGCCCATGCTTTTGTCAGGTGGGACCGTGTGTGGGGCCTCCTCCACCTCCAAGTGCCCTGCAGAGAGCCTGGCAGTGCCCCGCTTCTCCTGGGATCATCCCTGAGCTTGTGAGTGGTTCCTCTTTGGATAAAAATGAAAGGAAAAAAAAATCCCATCTGTAACAAGGAGTATTCTGCTGTTTGGCTTTAGGGCAACTGTCCAACTTCCTCCAGATGCTCCTAAAATGATTTCATTGTTGACCATCCTTAATTACAATTCCTAAATCACTGGATTTTGGTTTGGGACCCAACACCTGCCCAGAGCTCTGCTATGTCTGTGTGTCCACGCTCCAGGGGAGCAGAGGCTGGTATGTCCCCCCCACTGCTGTGGGGAGCTTGGCCATCTCCAATGAATCCTCTTGCACTGGGGTGTAGGAAGGAATAACTGTCCTTGTACCACAGATCTCGGGATGCTGAGGGCATCAGGGCAGGGGTTACACATTAATTCCCCAACCACAGGGTCCTGCTGGAGTGTCCTGGGGGGTTGAGGACTGTGGCTGAGACATTCCCCAGCAGTGGAGCTGAGGCTGTGGGAGCACACTGAAGGGCAGGGACTCACCAGGAAGAAACAAAACCAGGGCCCAGACATTGCTGGAGCTGCAGAGGGAACAACCAGCACATCCCAGCACCTGTCGGTCCCCCACCATCCCTGAGCAGGAGCCACGATGCTGCTCTGGGGGTGGGGGTGGCCCAGCCCAACCAGAAGTGGATACTGAGATGTGTCTCAGAGACAGATGGAAAAGCCTGCAAATATCCTGAAAATGTCAAAAAACTCTGACAGGGTCCCTGCCTGGGCCAGAAATTTTGGATTACTTGGAAAAGTCCTTTTTTTTGGATGATATTTTGCCTTAGGCTGGAAACCAGCCTGGACTTTGTGATACTCAAACTGACGTCGCTGCTGAGCCACGGCTGCCACTGGCACAGAACAGCCCAAATCCCCCTCCTGGTGAGAAAAGCCCACAGGATCAGCACTGGGAAGGTCTCATGTATCACTGGCAAAGCTTAAAGTCTTCAGCGAGTGGCTCAGCTCCATTTCAATTATGTCTTTCCACTGTCCCAAAGTGGGTAATTCCTCCTTATTTAACAAAGCCTTTTCCATGTGCCAGTGGCACGAGGCAGGAGCCTGTGCTGTTCCTAAAGGGTGCTGTGGCTTTTGGGGAGCCCTCCTCAGCTTTGGCACCTTCTGCAAATATTTCAAGCCTTCCCCAAGTATTCAAGCAGAGAAAATCAAACTGTCCATGATATTTCTAGAAGTGGAAGGTGTTTCTTTATTCTGGGATAATTGTCCTGCTTTGGCATCCAGCCCCAGAGCTGCCTCCACATGGATTTGCTCTCTGTAGCCAGGTGGGGAGGGTGAGTCCATGCCCATGGATGGAGGGGCTGGCGTGGGCACAGTCCTGAGCTGCACCAGGCCCATGGGGGTGTCCAGAGCTCGGGGCTCCCAGAACAGGGGGCTGTGGCTGCAGGAGCAGGGCAAGGAGCAGCAGATTCTAAAGGGATGAGAAACCTCTGCCCTAGCAGGCAGTGGGAAATGGGGATGTCCTGGTGGGGCTGATGCAATGGGGTGAAGATCAGTGGGGCAGATGAGCTGGGAGAGGTCTCTCAGCCCCATGGGGCATGTCTGGAGTCTGGCCTGGGGCTGTGCTGGTTCCCAGGCCAGGCTGTGATGATTATCCAAATTCTGGCCCCCTTTCCATCTCAGGGCATCCCTCAGCTTTGGTGGGACTTGTTCACAGATGCAGCAGGGTGAGAAAATTCCCCCCAGGGCTGCAGAAGGCCTTGGCTCTTGGAGAAGCATCCCAGGAGCTTCCACTGCACTGTCACAAATCCACAGAGGAGGTGGGACAGGTTGGAGTCCTCTGGCAGCTCAGGAGGGGTGAGAGCTGCCGGAGGGTCTGCAGGAGAAACACCCACGTGGGACCATTTCTCAGGACGAGTCCCACAGCCCTTCATGACTTCATTGCCACCTGACCCTGCAGCCTTGCCATCACCTGGCTTAGGAGGTGACCTCACTGTCCTCTGATCTCTGAGCTGTCCCACAGAAGGAAAACCTTCTCCCATCCCATGGTGAGTCTGTAGACATCATCTGTCCCAGTCCAGTGACAAACCCAGTGCAGCGCTGGGCTCTGAGCGTGGCAGTGGGGGGGGATGGATGTGAGAGTGAGTCCCAAAGGACACCAGAGGCTCAGTCCCAAAGGACACCAGAGGCTCAGCTGTCGTTTCTAAGTCTGTCCTGGATGCTCTGGGAGCTGTTGTCTTTGTGAATTCCATCGGGGTTGATGGAACGAGGATGGTGCTTGGGAGAGGATGAGGACAGGATGGGTGGGAAGGTTGAGAGCAGGGGAAGAGATCCCTCCAGCATTGCTTCAAGTCCATTTCTTCAGGGAGATTGGCTTCATGTGGGGCAGCTGAACTGCTCACAGGGGTCAGGTACCTTGCAGTTGGAGTCCCAAGCCCTTGAGGAGCCAGGGACCATTGGGCAGCTCAGGCAGCCCCTGCCATGGGTGTGGGGCTGATGCACCAACACCCTCCAGGGACATGGAAGGTCCAGAGGGGGAAAATGCCCCCTCCATCTAAACATGTGCCAGGAGGTCCACTTGTAAAAGACTGAACACAGGTGATCTGCAGATCACAGGGACATTCAGGGACAAGCAGCTGTCCCTGGGGACCTGGTCCTGGCTGGGTCTGACCTCCCCATACAGCTCTCTGGGAATTTTCTGTTGGCATCCATCCCCTTGGTGGCAGCCCATGGGGAACCCTTCCCTTCAACCAGTGACTGCCAGTAGCAGGGGGATATTTGATTTGTAGCAGCAGCAGCAACACGTGGGCAAATCACAGAACCACAGAACAGTCTGAGTTGGAAGGGACCCACAAGGATCATGGAGTCCAACCCTTAAGTGAATGGGTGCCAAACGCCAGGCACCCACAGAAGCCATTCGCTCACCCTCTCTCACTCTCAGCTGGGCAGAGGAGAGGGAAAAAAATTAGTGAAGGGCTCATGAGTTGAGATGAGGACTGGGACAAAACAGTCTAAGGGCATAACAGGTTCAAATTTAAAGGTATAAAGTAAATTAATAATTAACAGAGTCAGAGGAGGATAATGAGAAGTAAAATAAGCCTTTAAAACACCTTTTTCCCCCCAGCCCCTCCCTCCTTCCAACCGACAGTGCACGGAGACAGGGAGTGGGGGTTTGGTCAGTTGGTCAGTTTGAGATCTTCTTCTGTTCACTCAGGGAGAGGAGCCCTCCCTCTGCTGTGCCACGGGGTCCCTCCCATGGGAGACAGTTCTCTGTGAACTTCTCCAGCGTGGCTCCACTCTCACGAGCAGCAGTCCTGCCAAACCTGCTGCAATGTGAGCCCCTCCCACGGACACACAGTCCTCCCAAAACTGTTGCGCCGTGGGTCACTAGTCTGTGAGGTGCAGTCTTTTATGGACAGGCTGCTCTAGTTTGGAAGCCAGGGCCCTCTATCTCTGGAAGCAGGGCCCTCTCTCTCCATTTGGGTCTCCCACCGGATCCCAGCTTTCTCTGGCATCCACCCGCTCTGGTGTGAGCACTTCTCCCATGGGCTGCAGGTGGATCTCTGCATCCCCTGGGGATCCCCAGGGGCTGCGGGTGGATCTCTGCATCCCCCATGGATCCCATGGGGCTGCGGGTGGATCTCTGCATCCCCCGGGGATCCCCAGGGGCTGCGGGTGGATCTCTGCATCCCCCATGGATCCCCAGGGGCTGCGGGTGGATCTCTGCATCCCCCGTGGATCCCCAGGGGCTGCAGGTGGATCTCTGCATCCCCCGGGGATCCCCAGGGGCTGTGGGTGGATCTCTGCATCCCCCATGGATCCCCAGGGGCTGCAGGGGCACAGCTGCTCCACCATGGTCCTCCCCGTGGCCTGCAGAGGAATCTCAGCTCCGGAGCCTGGAGCACCTCCTGCCCCTCCTTCTCCACCACCCTTGGTGCTGCCATATTCTTCTCCCTCACGTGTTCTCACTTCTTCCTCTTCTCTGACTAGAAGAAAAACTGCTGCTCGTAGGTACTATTGCCAACAAGTTCCACCAATTCAAAGATTCCTGCAGGATCCTGCAGCACCGGGAGGTTGATCTCATCTAGGTTCTGTGCCAGGGGGTCTCTCTCCATGTTTCTGCTGCCGGCCAGGCTGCCTCGTTGCCACCGTGTGGGCAGTGCCAGCCGCCGTGGCATTGGCACCATTTAACGCCTCTCCTCATGCGGGGCGCCGAGAAGGAGAGGCCGCTGCTGCCCCTGCCCTTCTGCCCGCGGCACGGCTGGCGAGGGGTGGCCAGGCAGGCACAGCTCGCCACAGGCCACACTGAGATGGCGGCAGCGCCTCGCCACCCCTGGAAAAAACTGCCCCCACACTGTTCTGATTTTCTTCTTAAATATGTCATCCCAGAGGTGCTCCTAACCTCTCTAACTGGGCCAGCAGCATGTCCATCTTCAGAGCCATCAGAGATCGGCTCTGCCGGACATGGTGGAAGCTTCCAGCAGCTTCTCACAGAAGCCACTTCTGTGGCCTTCCCCTGCTACCAAAAAAGCAGGCTGTGCCAAACCAACAATGGGGATCAAGTCCATGACCTGGGTGTTATCAGTACCCACCTCTGACCAACTGAGCCAATCCCAGATATATTTTTATTATTTTGCTCTGAATTTGCCCCCAGCACTGCTCTTCCCTGGAGATTTCCAGGCTGATCCTTCCCACCCCCAGCAGCTCAGAGTGGTGTCCAAGGCCCAGGTGGCACCTGATAAAACAACCCCTCACCTGGAGGCAGCTCCCTGGGGTTTGTGAACCAGGGATGGGGATGGGGACTCTGTGTCAACTGGGGAGGAGGGATGGGAGACCTCGGTCCCCTGCCAGTCCCTCTGTGCAGCCCCCATGGCAGAGCCAGCGCTTTGAAACCCATGGGAAAACCCCAGATCGAGGGGTCCCATTGCCCCATCCCTCTCCTGCCCTTTCCTCCTCCTCACTCCCGGTCCCAGCAGAGGATGAAACCTGAGACTGGAGCAAATGGCATCCGAAGCAGCCCCCGCCCCATCCCCGGAGCTGCGGGAATGCGGCGCCTTTGTCACGGGCTAATTTTGGCTCCTCTGTGCTCCTAAAACAATCCCAAGGCATCCGGGAGGAAAGATGCTGGAGGCCTGGCCCCGCGGGGGCTTTTCCTTATAAAGGTCTAACGGGGTGGTTAAAGCCTCCTCCTCCTCGGGGGTGAGAGCAGATCCCCCGCGCTGGCGTTTGCAGCCAGGGAAGGGTCCTTGCAGGGGTCCCGGGGCTGGGCTGGATGCAGGGGGGCTTCTCCCCTGGCCACTGGGACTTGCTGGGTGCAATTCACACGAGGATGGCACTGCCACTGCCATTGCCACTGTCACCGATCTCCCACCAGCTTGTGGGGATCCCCAGAGCTCCCGTTGGTTTCCAGGCAGGGGGAAGGAGCCGGGAAGGCTCTGCAGGATGGGGCTGTCTGTGCTCCCCACCATGGGAGCTGCCCCACTCCTGCAGCTGCGTGTCCCTCCCGGCCATGAAAGCCCCAGGATTAACATGCCAGGCATTGTCCCTGCTGGGCCCCACGCTGGGAATTGTTTGCTCCTAAATTTGTCCCTAAAAATATCCTGGGGAACAGGTGTTGCCTGCCCTGCAGTCCTTGCCATGCAAAGGGACACCGGGCAAGGGGCTTTGTGGGAGCAGTGGGGACAAACAGCAGCTTTGTCACTGCTTTTCGGGAATTTCATGGGGAAAACCTCAGGGCCTGTGAGAGACTGGGATGTGCTTGAGCATCCCAAGCTGTGCTGCATGAGTGGGGCTGGTCCTTCTCCTTAAAGAGGGGACTGTGCCCTCCTTGGTCCCAACCCCACCTGGCATGAAGTGTGACCCCACATTTGCTGGTTTATGCCATCACCCCTCAGCACTGTGGCCTGGCTTGGTGATGTTCACGCTGGTGGCTCTGGTGGCTCCCAGGAGGCCCCTTGGCCAGCGCTGTGCTGTGTGCCCCATCGTGCAGGGGTCAGCACGGCAGGAGCTCCCAGGCTGTTCACACCCCCTCCCCTGCCTGTTCCAGCATCTCTGAAGCTCTGTCACACCGGACAGATGCAAGGCAGAGGTGCCAGGAGGATCCACCCCATCCCCACGGCATCACCAGCACTGGTCAGCCTGAGCCTGTGTGTCCCCAACACCCCACGTGTGAGCAGGTGCTGTCCGAGCTGGGGGCACTCCAGTGCTCAAAGGGGCTCCAAGAGAGCTGGAGAGGGACTATGGACAAGGGATGGAGTGCCAGGACAAGGGGAATGGCTTCCCACTGCCAGAGGGCAGGGAGAGAGGGATAGTAGGGAGAAATTCTTCCCTGTGAGGGTGGGGAGGCCCTGGCACAAGGTGCCCAGAGAAGCTGTGGCTGCCCCATCCCTGGAAGTGTCCACGGCCAGGTTGGACAGGGCTTGGAGCAGCCTGGGACAGTGGAAGGTGTCCCTGCCCAGGGCAGGGGTGGGACTGGATGGGCTTTAAGGCCCCTTCCCACCCAAACCATTCCGGGATGATTCCCGTGTAAACAGCCCTGGAATTCTCCAAACCAAAGCGGGGTTGTGGGTGCCCTGGGACAGGAGTGCAGTGACACACGGGTGACCTGTGTGTGTCCCTGTGTTCCAGGCGGTGCCCCAGGTGTGAGCAGCAGTCCCAGCACTCATGGGGCTTGCAGCAGATGCCTGCAGAGGAGGGGATTTGTGCTATTTTTACCGACCACTTGCAGGCAGGGCTGGGATTCAATATCCCCCCTCAGCCACAGCCCCAGCAGAGCGCGGCTGTCCTGAGGCCAGGCGTCACCTCCCTCCTGCACAGCCAGGTAAGACAGACACTGCCACTGCCCCGTGTCCCCCTCCGCGTGTGCTGGTGGTGACATGGGCACGAGACCCCTGGCACTCGCACGTGACAGGGAGGAACCCCCAGCACGTGAATTTGCCTGAATTTCTCCCCCTCTCTGAGGTGGATCAGACATTTCTTCTGCTCTTGGAGAGGGGATTGGTGAGGCTGCAATGGGGACAAAGACTTTGGAGCTGATATTTGACTGGTTTTTTTCCAAAAAGTGGCAAACAGGACTGTTTGGAGAGCCCTTGTCCGAGTGTTCCAGTCTGGCTTGCTGGTGTGAGGTTCAGGGTGGGAGCAGAGTGTGGAGTAGCTGGGAGAGTGCCTGTGGTCTGTCTCCAGCCTCCCAGGATGGGGGAGGATGTCAGGATTGGCTGTGTTTGGGTTTATGGGATTATTTCTTTTAAGGATTTCCATGATCCAGTGGTTCAATAAACTTTACAAGCTCTTCACAGCTGGGGCAGTGCAAATAGTGCAGAAAGAGCTTGTCCAGATCCTCTCATCCCCATCAGGGAGCAAAGTCTCCCGTGGATGTTCCAGATCCAGCTGGAGTCCAAAAGTCCTGGCACTGGGGATTGCTGGGGATGTCTCACTGGCACAGCCGAGTCCCTGCTGTTGTTTGGGAAGCCAGTTTAGGACTATTTGGCCCTAAAACTTGACTGACCTTGGTAGAGGTCGTGAGCTCGAGGTGTGGCGTGGATCCCACCCCAAGGAATGCCGGGCTCTGTTCCAGCAGGGGACAATGGAAACGCTGAGGGGCTGCGCCCAACCCTCGCCAGCTCCAGGGAGAGAAAGGCTCCTCTGCCAACCCCGAAATAAACTGGGGGGCAGCAGCTGGGACCCAGCCTGCTCAAGGCACCAGTGCTGCCTCGTGTCCTCTGGGATGTTTGTCACAGCACCAAAAACCTCCACAAAGGCAGGAAACAGGATCTGTCTGATGTGGTTTGAGGACAAAGAAATTCCTGTTCTTGGGATTTTTCCTTGTAAATCCAGGGATCTGGATTGGGAGGCTCCAGGGGAGATGATTCCTGCTGGGATTTTATGACATTTTCCCCCCACCAAACTCCACTGATTCAGGACATGTCTCTGGCTGAGCTGTGGGGGCATGGAGAGAACAGGGACAAGGGGACAGAGCCAGGAGGTGCCCTGAGATTTGCCTGGCACAGGCTCCATGCAAGCCTGGGAGTAGCTGTTTGAGACCAGCTTTTCATTTCCCCCAGCAGAAATCTTTGGGGTCTAAAGCAGTTTCCAAATTTCAGGGAATGAAAAAGGATCAGGGCAAAAAATCCCAGCTCGTCCATTTCACTCCTAAGGAAAAGGACTAAACCCACACCTGGGAAAAGCTGTTTGAGGGAAAAAAATTTAAAAGGATTGGTATGTCCCCCACATTTTTCAGCTGCTTGGGCTCGCAGGTTGCCCCCGCTGCTCAGCACAGGAGGGGTCAGAGCAGGGAGCAGCGTGGGATGGAGCAGCTGCCAGGGCTTGGGATCACCAGGCAAATGTAAAATAGGAAACCCTGAGTGTTTCACCTGGAATGTGGCTGCTGAAGGAACCTGCTCAGCTGTGGGCTCTGACTTAGAGAATCCCAGAATGGTTTGGGTTAGAAGGGACCGTAAAGATCCTCCAGTTCCACTCCCTGCCATGGGCAGGGACACCTTCCACTGTCCCAGGGTGCTCCAAGCCCCGTCCAGCCTGGCCTTGGACACTGCCAGGGATCCAGGGGCAGCCACAGCTTCCCTGGGCACCCTGTGCCAGGGCCTGCCCACCCTCACAGGGAAGAATTTCTTCCCAATATCCCATCTAACCCTGCCCTCTGGCAGTGGGAAGCCATTCCCTATGTCCTGTCCCTCCATCCCTTGTCCCAGAGTTTCTCTCCCACTCTCTTGGAGCCCCTTTGAGCAGTGGAAGGGGCTCTGAGGTCTCCCTGGCTCCTTCTCTTCTCCAGACTGGACACCCCCAGCCCTCTCAGCCTGGCTCCAGAGCAGAGGTGTTGCCCCTTGCTCCGGCACTCCCCGGGTGGATTTTGGCTCTCCCATCCCTGCCGTTGCCCACGGGAGCTGCGGGACAGGACTCCCTGAGCCGACACAGTGGGGGGACCCCCGAGGCACCCCATTTCTCCTGAGATTTCCAGCCTCCATCCCTTGCCCCGAGCTGGGGAGGGCGACGCAGCCGGCGGGGGAGCAGCTCGGAGCTTGGGAAAAGCCCCGAGGAGCAGGAGCCCGAGCCCTGCGGGGCCGGCTGGCGGCACGCTGGAGCTTGCCCGAAATGCAGTCAGGTTTTCCCGGAGCCGGCGGCTCGTCCCGTGTTTCCCAGCGGGACAGAGGCTCGGAGCTGCTTCCCTCCGCTGACAGCACGGGGCAGCACCGCACCTCGGCATCGCTCCTCGCTGCCTTCCGCCTTTGTGTGCACTTGGGATTCGCACCTTTGTTTCAGCTCCTTTCCCTTTCTCCGGCAGGGCACAGCACACGCCGCGATGCCAGAGCCGTGAGTAGCTGGAGTCCCCTCGCACCCCATGAACCCTCGCCCGGCTGCGCTTGTCCCTTTGGGGAGGATCGGCTGGGAGACCCTGCCCTGCCCCACACCTCTGTGCCATTGCCCTTGCAAAAGCTGTCTCTAAATGCAAATTGTTCGCCCTTTCAATGTCCCAGTTCAAACCTTGGGGCTTTCCTAGATCCCAAAATGTGGATCTGAGGGTGGGCAGCCCTCTGGATTTGCCGTGAGGCTCTCTGTAGCACATTGTACAAATACACCACGTTCACTGGCGAGCAGAGAAGGGAGAAACTCCTGCAGAGCTTTTCTGGAGCAGTGCCATGGGGATGTCCCAGCCCTGCAACTCGAGCAGGATCCGAGGATCTTGCCCCAGCTGCAGTGGGAGTAGGGGAATGAGGGTGACCGAACTGCAGGGACTGAGCTGGGGTTGGCACGATGGGCACAGTGCCAGCTCACCTGTCACACCTGAGTGACATTTGGGCTTTCTTAGCTGTGGCCCTGAGCTCCCACTGCATTCCCAGAGGGCACCTTCACCTCAGACCCGGCTCACGTGCTGGTGGCAGCTGTGAGATACAGAAATAAGGAACCAACTGCAACCACACGAAATGCTTTCCTTGCCTGTCCCTTCTTTTTCACTGTCATTCCTGATGCCTTGTTCCTCTCTTGTTTTTTCTGTTCCTCCTGGGCTGCTCACCTGCCTGCAGGGAGGTAAGTGCCTTTCCCTTTGGGAGAGATCTCAGTGCTGCTCTGCGTTTGCTGTGCATTTATTTTCAAAGGGTGTTCTCTTTCCCTCCCCTTTCCCCTAGAGAAAATCCAAGATCACAGCCTCACGCAAACTCTTGTTGAAGGTGAGTCCCGAGGGCTGGAAACTCCCTGGGGTTTGTCTTGCTGGGGGAAAGGAGCCGGGTTGGAGCGCGTGGTCGGCGGGACGGGCATGAGGAACAGCACAAGGATGGGCTGTGGGGAGCAGCTCCCACCCCACCTCTCTCTTCTCACTCATGTGGGATTTGTGGTCCAAACAAACCTCCCCTTCACAGAGCTGGGGAGAGACCCCCACACCTTCAGCTCTGAAGCCTCAGCCCGTTTGAGTTCCCTGGGCTCTGGCTTGGGATAAACATTCCCTGCCCCAGCAGAGCCAACGTCAGCACCCAGCGGGACCACAGTCCCACAGCCCCCAGTGCCACGGCCCCGCCTGCCCTCAGCACCCCACACCAAAGCTGTGGGGAGGCTTTGATGTGTGTTTGGGGACAGCAGGGAGGGGGCTGGCACACAAGGCTGTCCCATCCTACAGACGCTGTGTGAGTGGCTTGGGGAGAACCAGGAGCCTGTTCAGTTCACACTTCTGCCATTTCCTTGTGCTCACAGAGTTTGATGCTGGCCAAGGCCAAGGAGGAGTGGGATCAGGAGATTGTGGACAAGCAGGCAGAGAAGGAGAGGTACCTGTCTGAGCGGGTCACCCCACTGCACACCAGTGGGCTCTCCCTGAGCCAGCTCCAGGTATTCCTCAGGCCCAAGGGTGGAGGGAGCTCTTTGGGAGTGTGGAGGGGCCTTGCTCACCGCTCTCCTGTGCCCTCGGCCCCCAGGACCTGTGCAGGGAGCTGCACGAGAAGGTGGAAATTGTGGATGAGGAGAGATACGACATTGAAGCGAAATGCAACCATAACACCCGGGAGGTAGGAGGGAGGACGGGCTGGTTCCTTCTGGAAATTCCCTCCCAATGGCAGCTCTGGCCTCTGTGGGGATGTGTCATGGACCAGGCTGAGCTGGGATGTGGGACAGGCACCAGGGATATCTCAGGGCTGGTGTTTGCTCTGCAAGGCACCACTCAGAGCAAGGTTCATCCCTGCCCAAGGGAACTCAAACGGTCCTCAGGATCCACAGAGAGGTTCCTCACCCTCCTGGTCACCTCTGTGGGTCTGAGAGCTTCTCACAGTACAGCTGCCACCTGAGCAGGCTTGGGCCCAGCTCATGGCCCAGCTCTGAGCCTGGGTGGGCAGAGCCTTGGTGGGGGTGGTCCTGCAGGAGAGGGGCAGACCCCTCCGGGGCTTGGTGCTGGCAGAGCCTCCTGCTTCCCACAGGGGCTCTTTGTACAAGGCAGCCCAGCAGTGACCTCCCACTCCTCCTCCTCCCATCCCCCTGCAGATTAAAGATCTGAAAATCAAAGTTCTTGATCTCCGAGGGAAGTTCAAGCGCCCTCCCCTGCGCCGGGTCCGCGTCTCGGCCGATGCCATGCTCAGGGCTCTGCTGGGCTCCAAGCACAAGGTGTCCATGGATCTCAGGGCCAACCTGAAGTCTGTCAAGAAGGAGGACACAGAGAAGGTGGGTGACTCCTCTGGAGGCAGGAGATGGACACACTTCCTAGGGGTGCCCTTGCCCTTCTCCGGGGTGAAAGAGCCTTGTGAGGCCATTCCCATTGTGGGATGTTGTGGGACCACGTAGGACCAGTTAGACTGGGCCAGGCAACTGGTGGATGCTAACATGAGATCTTGGGTGGTGTCCGTGGTGCTCTTTCCTCCCAGAGCATGTGGGGGTCTCTCACCTGGGCCCCCCTGGCACCACTGCTGAGCTGCACATGCAGAATCTGATCTCTGATCTTGTAGGGAACCAGGAGAGCTCCTGTTGGGCACAATCACACCCAGAAAACTCCCAGGGAACTCCCAAACCCAGATTAGATAAGACAGAGAAGCCCAGCACTTGGCCTGAGATAAATGGCCCAGTTCCCACCAGCTTGGCAGAGATGTGAGAGGGGAAAGTGTCAATGCCAGCGATGCCCAAACCTGCCCGGGGTGTGCAGGTGCCCCAGCACCAGGAGCTGTGCCTCATCCCCAGGGCCTTTCCGCAGAGCGGTTTCACCAGCTGGTTCCAGCTCAGCAGATTGGATGAGAATCTCAATTTTCAGCTGTTTTTCCTTTGTCCCCCCATCATGGTATAGCACTTTTCCACCCCTTTGGACAGAAAACTGTGCTGACAGCCCTGGGCACCAGGTGGAGAATGGACCTGGGTTTGTTTTAGATGTTGTGAGATGGTGTTGGGGCACAGCTTGTAATCTACCAATGCTGGGGGTTGGCAGAGCAGACACCTGGGCATGCTCCCAGAGCTGCTGTCACCTGCCCAGAGCTGGTGTCACCTCCCCTGTCTGCTCTGGAAGTGTCTGTCAGGCTCCCACTGTCACACCAACAATCCCAGTCCCCACCAAAGGCTCAGAGAAAGTGGGGGTGGGGTTTATGTGGGCTGGGAGGGCAATGCAGGAAGTGTTTTTACTGACATTGCCGAACTGTGCTGGTGTAAACCCAAAGTCCCACATGGTTTCTTTCTCCTAAAGACATTTTTCTGGGATTATTGAGTCTTCTGGTGCATGAATGCAGCTGGGCCAGGCTTTGAGGAGGGGAGTATCCACATGGATCCAGATCTCCCTGTGGAGACCAGGCTGCTGTTTGCCACCTCCCAGCCGGCTCCTCGTGCAGGGACACGCAGCAGAGGGACAGGGACTTGGCGAGGGGCAGCTGTGTCCCCAGCTGAGGGCTCTGCGCAGGGGGAGGCATGGGGCAGGGCTGCCAGACCCTCATCCCCGGCCCCGGCTCTCCCGCAGGAACGCCCTGTGGAAGTGGGTGACTGGCGCAAGAACGTGGAAGCCATGTCGGGCATGGAGGGGAGGAAGAAGATGTTCGACGCTGCCAAGTCCCCCACGGGGCAGTGAGAGGTAGGGCCGGGTCCTGATCCCACTGTGCGCCCTCAGCCTCCTGGGCTGTGCTTGGGGAGGTGCAGAAATGCCCCCACTCCCTACAGAAAAAGGCAACCCATGCCCATGTCCCACCCCACACTTGGCTGGGGGTCTGTCCCACACCTCCCTGCTGTGGGGTCCCTGCCAGGCCCTCTCCTCCTCTCCTGGGCGCTCCCCTCCGGGTGTGCTGCCCGAGCCACCTCATCCCGTGGCCATAGCTGGCACCACCGCCAGGCTGCTGGCAGCAGCCAAAGCTGCCCCCGCTGCCCCTCTGCTGTTTCTTTCCCACAGAAGCACTGGGAAGAAGACCGTCCCACCCCTGCTGCCAGCCTTCCCTCGCTGCTCCTCCGTCCCTTCATGCCCTTCCCTGAATTCCCACTGAGCTGAAACGCAAGGACAACAGTGTGGGAAGGAGACCTGAGCTTCTTCCTTCCAGCAGTGCCCTCAGCCCTGCTCCTGCACGGCATCCCCGCCGCATCAGCCGCACAGGCCATGCCGTCCCCAAGGGCCACTGGCCACCCCTCCCCTCCCAGCCCTGCAGACGCCCCAGAGGCAGCTGCTGCTCCCCCCATGCCCCATGCCCGGCGGCTCAGCCTGAGCTGTGTCACGCCGAGATGTCCCTGTGCAGCCACACGGGTATTAAAGGACGTGTCCTGGGCCGAGGTCGTGTGGGGTCATCACTGGGGGAACTCTGCCCAGGGCCAGGGCCAGGTCACCCTGCAGTGTCCCCATGCTGGCACTCAGACACCACACCCTGGGGTCACGCAGGCTTTGGGCTCATCCCTTGCAGCCCAGGCTGCTCCTCATGTCCCACCAGCTCTGCTGAGCGCCCTGGCCCCATTCAGGGCCACCCTTGCTGGGCCTCAGGGGTGCAGCAGCTTCCCAACCACCAGGCTTGGTGAATGGAGCTGCCCGTTCTCCAAGCCCTGCTTCTCCTCTGCTTTTGGAAAAGCCTTCAGAGCTCCAGACACCAACTCCCTCACCAGCTGCCCCACCACAGGCACTGGAGCTGTGGCAACTGGGACAGCTCCATTTCAAGGCTTGATTGCAGAGATGAATCCCTATTTCAGGCCAAACATCCTGTGCTCCCCCCCAGCCCAACCATTTCCTGTGTCACAGCCCCCCAGACTGCAGCTGGTCAGTGAAAGCAGCTGGGAATGTGTCAGCTCATTCTGGAGCAGGGCTGGAGGGGTGAATTAGTGAGAATTCAAACCACGTGGGGTCTCCTGGCTGGGGGCACTGCAGGAGATGCTTAGCCCACACCCACAGAGCGTTGCTCTTGGTAGGTGCAGCAGTGCCTTGTCTGTGTTCCCAGGGTATCCAGGGGAATTGCAGCATCCACAGACTCAACCCCACACCACATCAGGGTGTGTTGCAGCACCTCCATCCCTTTGGAGCAAGCCTGTAAAGTGCAGAAAATGCAATAAACGGGGAGCAAAGGACAGGGCTGGAAGGAAACAGCATCAAAAAGTGCTGGCTCCAAGAGAGATCAACCTTCCCAGGAAAACACTGCCTTCCCTAAAGAAAGGGATGGGAAAGGGTGGCCCCATGCAGATGGCTCCTGCAGGACCTCCCACAGCAGACTCATGGCTGGCAGTGGGAGTGAGGGAGAGGCTTTGGGAGGTGGGTTTGGGTTTGGCTCCAAGACAGCTGAATTCTTCCAGCATCACATCCCTTCCTTTGGCCAATTCAGGGATGCTGAGCTGAGCTGCTCACTGTCCTAGGGCACTGATGATGAGGGAGGAGACTACTGGGGACACTTCTCTAGCCCAGCCACCAGCACTCGAGCTGCCACAGCACCCTGCAGCTCCTTCATGGGGGATTCAAAACTCATATGCAAACTCTTCCCCAAATCAGGGATGGATCAGAGGAGGCTGCCACCGGAAAATGCACATTTGCTCCATTGGCTCAGTCCTTGTCCTTCCACCGGATCCTCCATCCCCTCAGCATCCTCCTGCAGGACTGGAGCAGCTGCATGGCACACAGAGCCTTTCCTGCCCATTTTTTATCTTTTCAAGCTTAATTTGGCCAAGCAGCTGCAGCCTAGCAGGGTGCCAGGGCTCCTCTGTCCTCATTGCAAGCACCCCAGGACAGGCTCCAGGCAGGCCCAGCCATGGGAAGTGTCTCTGTCTTGGCCAGCACCGGTGGCTCAGCTCCCAGAGGTGACCAGAGATGGTGCCTGGTGACATCCCAGGATCTGCCGTGGCCCAGCCTGCCCCAGCTGGAGACAGAAGGTTTTGGGTAGCAGCTCACCCCTCCAAGCTCAGGGCCCAGGCAGGAGTGGTGCCAATCCTGGGATCTCTCCATGCATCCCCAGAGGGAACTCACACAGGTCCTGGCAGAGGAAGAAAGATATGCAGGGAGAGTTAATAACCATGACCTGACCGACTGGTAGAGCTGGAAAATGCAAGAGAGGTTTCATGGAAACAAAGCCTTCTTCAGGCCTGGAACAGAAGCAGAAAATTGCCCAGCAGGGGCTGAGAACAGTTCTCTGAGTTTAGTACAATTATGCTAATCTGGTAATTAAAAAAGGGGTGGAGTTTGTGGGGTGGGGAAGGATGGAAGGGAGATGAAAGGCAATAGGGGTGCTGGGTGCTGTGCACCAGGTCCTGGTCAATGCTGGGCACTCAGGCTGTCCCTGTCCCCATCCGTCTCCTTGTGCCCAGCCTGCCCTCAGATCCTGCTCACCCAAAACTGCTGCAGAGCCAAACCTAGGGGCTCCCCAGGGTGATTGTGCAGCCCCAGCAAGGGCAGCCAGGTGTGCTCAGCAAGGTCCCAGGGCCCACATGCCCTTGTCATGGGCTACAGGTGGCTTTGTGGGGCCACCTTGTGTTTTAGATTGAGTGGGGAGAGAAAAACCCACCCCCAAAACTTTTCCCGCTGCAAGGTTCCCTATGTTTTCAAGGTATAGTGCTCTCCAGTCACTGGGGCCCATTTTCATCCTTCTCTGGTGGAATACACTGACTGCCATGGGAAAACAAAGTTTTACGGATTTCAGTTTTATTAGGAACACAGAAAAAGTGTGGGGGAAAAATGCTCTTTTAGTGGGACTGAATCTCCAGGGGAAGATGCAACAGCGAGCTCTGAGCTCTCCTGGTTGGATCAGGGACTGGGATCCAAGTCTTCCTCTCCATCTCTGCTCTGGAGCTGCTCCTGTGGCCCTGGGCCAGCTGGGATCCCAGCTCTCCCCTGGGCAAAGGGAAAGGCTGAGCCCTTCATCCCGGGATGTTCCTGGCTTCCCTCACCCCACAGCTCTGCAGTCCCAGGGTTGTTTCCCTCCCAGGTGACAACAATCTCAGTTTCTGCTCACTGAATTAGAAAGGAACCCTCCAACACATTTTTACTGGAAATTCAGCCCAAATGGGGGACTCACAAGGCTCTCCTCAGGGAGAGAGACTGATGCTGGAGGAGTCAGTCGTGTCTCTTTCTAGAGGAGCTGGAAGTCAGCCCTGTCTCCTTGAGCTGAGCAGAGTCCAGTCCCCACTGTCCTGCAGTTTGCTCCACTGCAGCCTAGACCCCTGAAAGAAAGCAAAGCACTAGAATCTTAAAATTACACAGATTTCAAATTAAATTGGACAGTAGGGGAAAAATATATCATCAAGACAGGATAGACTTCGAAAAAACATCCCTCCTTGTTGGTTGTAACGTGGTCCCTTCCAAGTTTACAGGGGCTGTGGGACCCCCTTGCTGACCAGTCATGCTCAGGGACACCTGAACTGTGCCCAAATATTTCCCTGAATATTTGCAGCTCAGCTGGAGGCTGGAACTGCAAAGGGAGGATGGGAGAAAGGTCAGTGGTGATGGGCAACCTTGGGGTGGAAGGGGGTGAAGTGTATTCCATGGCATCTGCAGGTGGCTGCAGCATCTTGCCCTGCACAGGGCTGGCACAGGCTGCAGTCCCCGAGGTGAAGGTGAAACATCACCCCTGGGACCCCTCTGGGCTCTGGGTGCAGGATCAGACCCCATGGCAGGGCCATGGCACAAGCCCCTGTCACCCCCAACTTGTCACTGCTGGTTCTGTGTGTCCCCTGTGGTAAAAACCGGGAAGGAATTTTCCCCTCCTGCAGCTGCCCAGGCTCAGGTGCTGCAGCCCCGGGGAGGAGCGGGGCTCGGGGTGAGCAGGGCATATCCCCCTTGTCCAGCTTCCCTTGCTGGGCCTGAGCCCTGTCCCTCATTGCTCACAGATTCCTCAGGCATCACAACCAATTCAGGGGTGCCCAGGGACAGGACAAGGAGCAATGGCCACAAACTCAACCAAGAAGTTCAACTTCAACATGAGGAAGAGCTTCTCTCCTTGGAGGGTGCAGAGCCCTGGAACAGCTGCCCGGGGAGGGGCTGGAGTCTCCCTCTCTGGAGACATCCCAGCCCCACCTGGATGTGTCCCTGTGTCCCCTGCTCCAGGTGACCCTGCCTGGGCAGGGGGTTGGACTGGCTGATCCTCAGAGCTCCCTTCCAGCCCCAACAACCCTGGGATTCTGTCACTCCCTGTGCTGTGAGGGTGCAGTTGTCACAGAGCTGCTGGCAGTGAGCCAGGCCTGTTCTGTCCATCACCTGAGAAGTTTGCACTGATGTCCCTTTTGGGGAATGTGCCTCGTTTGCCATCGTTAGACCCAGAGTATCCCAGGGACGGCATCTGGAGGCCAGTCTGCAGGGAATGGAATGGGAACCTGAAGGACAATGAGGCACCATGGTGGAATTTCCGAAGCAAGATTTGTCTTTATTTTTGAATAAAAAGCTAAACTCTAAAGGAAAAGAAGCCCTCTGGCAGCTGGTGCCAGGCAGTTCAGACAATGGATATTCCTTCCCGACAGAAAAGGCCGTGATTGGGCTTGGTTCAGTTTCTGAGCAAGCACCAATTCCAGAGCCTTCCTGGCTTTCTCTCACAGCAGAGCTCTCTCTGTACCATCACACAGATCTCCTCAAAGGCTGAATGCATTTTAGGGGGAAGGAGAGCCCTGGGCCATTCCAGGGCCTGCAGAGCACCATCCCAGGGATGCAGGGAGACCTCCAGCTCCTCCTAGAGCTTTTCAATGCTGGTGGGACCTCTGGGAGCTGTGGCACCACTGCAGTGCTGGGATGGAGCTGAGCAAGAGTGAAAACCCCTTTTCCTGGCCAGGGAGCCCCATGTCCCAGCCCAGGGGGGAAGCCTGGGAAGAAAGTGTTGCTCCCCCATGGCAGAGCAGCAGGGATGAGCCTCGGGAGACAGGGAGGAGCTGAGCCATGGCTGAGGGACCAGCACAGCACGAGGGCTGGAGGTGGAGGGTTCACGGCTGGGCCCCGGGAGAAGCTGAGGAATGTCGTAATTACAGCACAGTTGTGGAAACTGGGAGCTCTCCACCACCCTGCAGCCAAAGAAACAGGCTCTGCACCATGATGAGACACAGGACACTGTTCCCAAGGGAAAAACGAGCCCTGCTGAAACTGGTCCAGCTCCTTAGAGGGTATTAATGAGTTCTGCTGATCACACCAGGGGAAGCTCTGGGCTCTTCCTTGGGCAGGTGCAGGTCCCCTGGGCAGAGCAGGGAAGAAGGGTTTGGCCCTGGAGTTTCCCTGCTTAGGGCACATCCTGTGGCTCTGCTCCCTCAGCCACGAGCACAGAGCCTTTCCCTTGGGGCTGTGGGTCTGGAACAGTAGATGGGACAGTCTGAAGTGGGTCTGGAACAGCAGATGGGACAGTCTGGAGCAGGGAGCGGGTCTGGATAAACATCGGACTGGTTCTCTGGGCATCCCTTCCCCCACAGACTCATCTCTCTGCCTGATTTCATCACCCTCAGCTCTGGGGACTTGCAGCTTGGGCTGGGCTTTGGGGATGAGCTCAGGGTGGCCTAAATAACTTTGTTAAGGGAAATCCGGTCTGACAGTGACTGTTGTTTGCTGAAGGCATCAATGAGCCTGTGGATAAGGGTGACCTGGGAGACAAGCATTTTCCTGGGGTTCCAGAAGCAAAGACCTTTAGGTCAAGCACAGTTAAGAGGGAAAGTCCAAGCAGAGCTAAATAATCAACCAGCAAAGTGGAAACAGTAGTGAGATAACAAACTGCTGATAATTCCTCTGATTTCATCATAGCAGAGGGGAAGACTGATGATGCAGACATTCAGAAGCAGCACTTGGAGTTTGGGGATAAAGTGGCAAAGGAGGTTTGGAGGGGTATAAAGTAACTCACAGGGGAAAAATCCAGCATGACTTCATCTATGAGATGAGGGGCTCTGGGCTGGCTTTGCCTCCTTGGGAGCGAAATTTTGGGATTATGGTGGACACGGAAAGACGTGAGGAACATCAGGGAAAACAGGAGCTCCGTGGCAGCAAAGATCTCCAGCCATGAGAGATCAATGCTTTGTGCTGCCAAACAGCCCAGCAGGACCCATCCAGGTTAAAGGAGGAGATTTCCAGCAGTGGGGAATAGGCCTTGGGGACTTCTTGCTGAAGGATATTTGCTCTACTGACCATTTTCCTGGGTTTGAGGGAAACGGGGCAAACTCTGAGGGATCTTGAATAAAGAGGAAACTCTGTTCAGCTCCAAAGGTTTCTGAGCTGCAAATAAAGCCCTGGGAAGGGGCGAGTGTCAGCACGGGGGCGAGTGTCAGCCAAGCTCATCCTCTGCCTAATCCCCAGGCACTAAATGCCCGTCTAGAATTTCTTCAACTTAATAACAAGAGGAATCGCAGACTGGGAGGTTTTATATTCCTTTGCCGTGTAGATCCTAGCTGGGGGTGTTCTTTCACTGCCATGTTCAGTGTAATCCTTTGGAAAACCCTGCTAAGTCCTGTGCTCCAGTGCTATCCCTTGGCGATGAGTTTTGCAAGCACCGTGCTTGCTGCGCATTAATCACAGAGCTTTTATTGCTCTAGAGGAGCTGCTGATGCTGGACTGCTATATATAGTTTGTCAGCAATTAGCAGGATGCTTGCAAGGTTATTTAAGTAATTTTTTTTCCCTTATGCCACAACTGGCTGAATTCTCTCTATATATGAAAATACGTGAAAGATGAGCGATTACTGCAAGAAGACAGAAAAGCAGAGAGCAAGCCCTGCTTGGAGCGGGCAGCTTGTTTGACAGGGCTATCTCCTAGAAATGGGATTTTAATCAGGAACCTTTGATTAAAATCGTTGCTCAGGTCATGGCACACCCCTGTGGGCTGGAGGCATGCAGGGCCAGCCCAGCCTCACAACCAGTTCCTCGGGCTGGTGCAGGGATGGTGCTCCCTGGGAGCAGGGGCTCTACTCAAGGGGTCCTGGATGACATTTCCTGCAGGGAATAGTGCCTGGCTGCCCGAGCAGTGGGAGCACTGGGGTCCTGGCCATGCTGTGGGAAAATCCAGGCTGGGACCTGGCTCTGCTGTGCCTGGCCCCCCATCCCCACTAAGACAACCCCCATTTCCCCACTGAAGGCAGTGCCCCCAGGGCTTCACACCTGCCCTTGGCAGGAGGGGCTGCCCTGTGGAAGGGTGGGGGTCTCGGGGCACATCCAGAGGCCGGGATGGGTTTGATGGGCTGGGTCCAGGCGTGGGATGAGCCTGGGCACACAGCTCCTCTCTGGCATAGGGCTTCAGCACACAAAAATTGGATCCCCCCATGCTCCAGCCCCCTCCCCTGAGACTCAGTGAGTGCTCACTGCTGCAGCAAAGCTCATAAGAATGGGGAGACCTTGACAGCTCCATCCAAGACATCTAGAAAGGGCTGGAAGGAGCAGGGGACCCTCCCAAGCTCTTTGGGAAGGGCTGGACTGTGCCCAGCCGGAGGTGTTTTAATGACTGTTTTGGATCCCCGGGAGCCAACCTCCTCCCACTCAGCCCGGGGTAATTCACCTCCTCCGCCGGGCTGCAGGAGTTGTTGACTGGTGGATTGTGGCTGGTAGAACAGGTTCTCAGCAGGGAGTTGTCTCCGAAACCTTGGGAGACGTGGATGGCTCGAGCCGCGGGTCCCGGCTCGGAGCCTGGCAGCGAGGAGGGCTCTGGTTTTGCGTGGCACTGCTGGGCAGGGCAGCTCTCGCCCCGCGCCGCTGGCTCACAAATCACAGCCCTGCCTGGGTCAGGTAGATAAGGAACCATGTGATGCAGCTGGTGGGGAGCGGGTGGTAGGCAGGGTAAAGGTGCACAGGGAAATAACCTTGCAGGGAGTTCCTCCCTCCCTTCTCAGGCAGCGCTGATCCCCGCGGCTCCCACGGCACCTTGGCCTGGATGCCTGCTCGGGTTCTGGGGGCTCTCTGAAACTCCCGGGAAGCAGGAATGTCCTTTAGCAGAAGGAACTGGTCCGATCTCTCCAGGTAAGTGCTGTGGATTAATGCTTAACCCTTTCCAGCGGCGCAGGGAGGGGTGAGGGTGGACTGCTGGTGGCCGAAGGGGCTTTTGGGGAGCATGGGAAGAGGGGGTAGCTGCGCTGGGGGTGTTGTTTGTTGTTTGCAGAGGTGAATGACAGCCCCACGGAGAGCTCGGCTCTGCTGGAGTTTCTTGTGGCTGGGTAGGATCAGAGGCGTTTTTGTTTCTGCTGCCTGGGGAAGCTGAGCCCTGCACAGGAGAATTACCTGGATAAGCATTCTCGCCCCATGCTGGATACATTTTGGGTCTGTTTTGCCTTTTCTTTGGGGTACAGAGTGTCTGGGCTGTGCCTCCAGACTTGCTCTGGAGCTGGCTGGGGGCATTTCCACTCCCCCCATGCCCATGCAGCCCCTGGGTGCGTGTCCTGCTCTGCCCTGCGGAGACCGCAGCCCATCCTGTGCTGAGCAAGCCCTGATTCAGCGGCAGTGACTGAGCAATCCCCGCAGCACCGCCAGCTCCGCTCCCTCGGCCTTCCCAAAGAGTGATTCAGAGCAGGGGCGGCTCCTGGGCATCCTGGGGTGGGTTAGGGGCTCGCACGAAGCTGGAGCAAAGAGGGATCAGCCCTGACCCACTGCAGACCCCAGGGCAGCCCCGGCTGTGCAGGAGCAGTGATGGAAACTCAAACACAGCCACGCTGTCCCACAAATCAGAGCAGGAATCCTGGTCCAAGTGGATGTGATGGCTCCGAGATTTAATTGCAAACCTCGGTACTGGGTGTAAAAAAGGGGAGTTCACAGAATCCCAGAATGGTTTGGGTGGGAAGAACCTTAAAGTTCATCTTGTTCCACCCCCTGCCATAGCAGGGACACCTTCCACTAGCCCAGGGTGCTCCAAGCCCTGTCCAGCCTGGCCTTGGACACTGCCAGGGCTGGGGCAGCCACAGCTTCTCTGGGCACCCTGTGCCAGGGCCTTCCTCCCCTCATTGTGAAAAACTTCCTTATTTTAATTGAGACCCCACTGCTCTGAGGCCACCAGCTCTCAGCTGCCTCTGCCATGGATGGGACAGATCCAGAGGCCATTTCAGCCCTGTCCAGATCCATCTGCTCTGAGCCGTGGACTTACCCCAACACCAGCCCAGCTGGGTCCTGCACCCCCTGTGCTTCACAACCCCGGAAGGCATTTCCTGAGCTCTCCTGAGACGAGGCAGCACTGAAACAGCAGAAATGTCAGAAATCTCTGCACTAATCATTGACAGGGCAGGAAAGGACAAGGCAGGGACACTTGCCAAACTTTTTTTACTCATCTCTTTGAGTTAAAAAAGGTAAGACAGCAAAAAATAAATCCCTCTTTGAAAAGAAGGGGGAAAGATTGGCAGAGCAAATCCATAGCCTGATGGGTGGATCACTTAATTACAAATAACGAGGAGCTGCCTGTGGGTAGTGCCAGGCTTTGTGCTGCCTCAGAAGAAGCCACGGTAATTCAAGGCAGGAAAATCCCATTTTCACTTCGAAGGAGCCTGTGATTGTATACACAAAGTGGTACCTGGTCGTCATGAGGATTTAGCCCAGCATTAGTGCTCTGTGCTGTCACTGCCTGAGGGACAGGAGTGCAGAGGCACCGGCATGTGTGTGTGTGTCCCCCCGGACAGCCGGGAAGCGGCCGGCTGGGACTGTGCTCGCAGGGATCGCTGCCCCGGTGCTGTGCGAGCACGGCCCTGCTGCCTCCCCACCCGGGGGTGCTCCCTGGCCACATCCCAGCCTTCGCCAGCCCCGTCTCTCCCGGTACCAGGCGTGCCATCGGAGACCGCCCGGAGCCCCCCAGCAGCGGGTCCGATTGCTGTTGGGGCTGTTGGGCTGCGGGGTCAGCGGGGGAGAAGCGGGACACTGCCCTGTCCTGTCCCCGGCCCTGAGCTCTCCGCCGGGCCCTGGCCCCCTTTCGCTCCCGTCGCGCTCCGCTGGCCCCGCCGCGCTCCCGCCTGCCCCGAGCAGGAAGAACAGAAGCCGCAAACACTCGCGGGGGGTAAAGCGGTTTAATTTATGACCGGCTGGGATTACTCAGTAACTCGCACCAGCGCGAGTCCTCGCCGCCGCGCTCGCCGTAACGCGGCCCTACCCCCCTGACTTTCGCCAAAAGTCAAATTCATGGCAGAGCCTGAGCCTGGGTGCCGCTGGACGGAGCTGGGATGAGGTGCTGGGATGGACCCTGCGCAGGGAGGCTCTGCTGGGGTGCCGGGCGCTCCATGGCGTTCCCTGCAGTGTTTGTGGCTGATTGAGGGCGTGTTGGGGGAGAGGAACCCGGCTCTGAAAAGCTCCATCCAGCCAATAAAATTTCCAAGACAGTTCATGCACCGGCACAGAGGGTGGGCAGGTTTGGCACAGTGGAGAAAGGGTGGCAGAACTGCTGTTTTCCAGAGAACTTTTTATTCCTAGTGGCATTTTATTAAAAAAACAAAACAAAACCCAAACCAACTACATTTGGCTTGTGCAAAATAAAATGCTCAAAGATGATTCCAAACCTTGTCTTTTTGGCTCAGTCTGTGGTTATAAACAGTTCCCAGTCCAGGCACATGCAGGGAGGAAGAGGAGCCCTGCCAGCCCTATCCCCTGGCAGAGCCTCTCAGCAGTTGCCTCCAGCCTCTGATACTTTTGCATCTGAGGCTTTTTGCTCTATAAAAATTAAATTTCCATCATCACAGCTTATTTTTGGGCTAAAATCTTGTGCCATAGTGGTTACCCTTCTAGTTTGTGTGATAGCTCAAGGCTCCTGGTCTGGCTGAGTTACAGGTTCAATATCCTTCCCCAGGAAGGTTTGCTTAATATAGGGATTCCTTTGAAATGAGTGCTCCCTCCAGCAGGAGAAAATAGGAGTTGGGAAGTCAAGTGCTTGCTTTGGGAAGGGCCTGCATCAGCTGGGTGGAGTGAGAGCACTTTGGGACGCTTGGCTAATGCTGGCATTGCTCTCCTCCAGCAAGGTGACTTCTGTCAGCCCCTTGGCCTTGCCCAGGGTGTTGCAGTTCCTTTCTTGTCTGGCACAGGGGCTTCAGGGTCCCCGTGCAGGACACAGCCTCCCCATGTCCTGGTGTTTCCTCCCAAACAGCCTGGCCAGGCAGAGGACCCTGGAGGATGAGGAAGAGCAGCAAAGAGAGCGCCGGCGAAGGCACCGGAACCTGCTGTCCTCCACATCCACGGATGAGGAACCTGCCAGCCCTGTCAAAGACACCAGCCCGGCTTCCAGCAGGTCTGTGGGGTCTGGCTGGCATTGGCCTCGCTCCTGACCCTGAGCCCTGGCAGCTGCTGCTGTGGAGGGTGGGAATCGCTCCCGACGGTGGGAAGAGCTGAGCTCCAATGACCCTTGGGAGGAGGGATGGGCTCCCCAGGAGGAGCACGGGGGGATGGCTCGGGGGGCTGTCCATGGCACAGGAGCAGGAGTGCTGGGGGAGGGCTGGTGCCAGGGCAGAACTCAGGTGGGTGCTGGCCACGCCCAGGTGGGATCTGCAGCAGGTAAGGGGGTGCCCAGCTCTGCAGGGCAGGAGAGCAGAGCAGGCAGAGCCTGGCTGGCTGTGCTGCCCCTCTGAACCTCACAGTGACGCTGTGGGACCTTGGCTGAAGTGGGGATGTGACCCAAGGGCTTTCCAGTGGTGCTTCCAAAGTTCCTGGCTGCAGGGAGCTGGGATTTGGAGGTGCTCTGGGACTGGCTGCCCTTACACAACCTGACCCACTCTCTAAATTGATCCTGGAAGTGTCCAGTATTTAAATGGTTTGTGTCCACAGTAAGACTCCCACTCCAGATGTGTTTCTGTGTTTCAGACAGGATGGAGTTAGGATGCTTGGGTTGGATATGGGGGCTGGACATGACTAAAATGAACCAGGTGGGAAGGACAAGTCCGTGTTCCCTGGTGCTGACACAGGCTGGCCATGTGGTGATTGCAATTCAGGGGGAGGGCAACCGTTATCCCACCTCCTTCCCAATCCTGGGAGTGTGCAGACACAGCCTGCCCCTTCCCAGACCTTGTGCCTGTTTGCCTGGGGGAAGGAGCGGAAACAGCTTTTCACGGGTCATGTTGGGACTGTGGGTGGAGCTGCCAGAGCAGATTGACTTCCAACTGACACTTCCCATTTAAAGATGGTGGGAAGAGTCACAGCCACACTTCTTATCCAGCAGCAGACCCAGCACGCTGCCCTGAGCCTGGATCTCCTTGGCACAGCACTTGGTGGGTGCTGGTGTCCTGGGACAAGGATGCGGAAATGCTTCATCTCTACGACAAAAAGGAAAAAAAAGACTTTTAATCCAAACTTTTTCTCAGACAGCTGAGCTGGGGTCATGGGGATGAGTGTGGCTGCAAGCCCTGGTCTGCAGGGAGGACTCCAGGATGTTGGTGGGATTTTTATGTCCCTCCCCAGAGCCTTTTGCCTCACTTGCAGCATGAAATCCGCCCCTCTAGCCCCAGATGCTGAGGTTGTCATCCCATGTTGTCCCTGTTCCTAGACCTCCATCCCTGGTGAAGCCGCAGTCTCCGGAGGATGGGGAGGAGAGAAAGCTCCCGGAGGTGCTGAAGACACAAGAAGGGAGAAGGACAAGGTGCCTCCCGCCCACGTCCGAAAAGCTGAGGCAGGAGAAGGAGCAGAAGGAGCCAGGGGGGGCAGAAAACTGCCTGGAGGCAGGGCCACAGCCCCGTGGGAGGCAGGAGAGCAGCCGGGCTGCAGAGCGGGGTCAGGAGGCGGCCAAGGGCAGAGGGTACCCGCCAGGAGACAAGAACCTGGAGCCAGCCTCCGAGAGGAAGGTGGTGGTGAGGGCACGGCTCCAGGACAAAGACCAAGGAGTGTGGACTCCTCAGGGGGAGCAGAGGAAGGAGGCGAAGGAGCCGCCAGAGGTGGGGAGCTGCCGGCTCCGGGAGGTGAAGATCCTCACCAGGGTGGGAAACCGCAGCACAGAGGAGAAAACCTCGGCAGTGAGCTCATCTCCGGAGCAGCAGGTGAGCAGGAATGGGTGGGGCACCAGGCCTTGGGGGGAGAGGTCCTGGGTGCCGGGAGGACCAGAGAGAGGGACAGCCCAAAAGTACCAGGAGGGAAATGGGACCTGAAGGATTTTGGGGAAGGTTTTTCTGAGAGCTGCAAACCTCAGAGAGGGTCCCACAACCTCCTTCCCCTCCCTGGCCTGTGCTGTCCTGATCACCTCTCCAGCAAGCCCCTCTGATTGCCATCATGGTGACACTGAAGAGCTGTTTGGGACTCTGTATGTCCAACTGAGACAGGAAAGGTTCGGAGGATTTTGATCTCAAACTCCCGCCTCAAACCCAGTTCCCGCCCTGACTGCTCAGCTCCTGCACCTCAGTCTTCTCTGCAGGCTCTGCGGGGATGCATCTGATACCTCCTTTTTCCTCAGCAGCCATCCAGGAACCCCTCAAAGCAGGTAATCCAGCTGTCCCTGCCCCGAGATGAACCTGCAGAAAAGCCAGACCCTTCTCCAACTCACGTCACCTTCAGCAGCTCCATCCGACGGACCAGCCCAAGAACCGTCTCCTTTCGGGTAAGAGCTAAAGCAGGTGGGGAAAGAATTCCAGTGGAGGATGGGGGGAAGGAACGATTGCTTTGGCCTCTGGATTATGTGGGCAGAGCCTGTTCCCAGAAGTGTGTTCAAAATTTACCCTTGGTCTGGGCACTGCAGTTCTGCTTCCCTCTTCCCCCTGTTTTCCGTCTCCGTGTCTGACCGAAGGTGTGTGAGGATGAACATGTTCAGTTCATACACCTTGTGCTGGCCAAGAGAAAACTCATGGGAAGTGATGAGAGAACAGGGAGCTCATTGTCCTCAGAATTTCCAGAGCCACAGGAATTACCATCCACCTTCCAGCCTTTCCAGTCTTATCTGAAAGCACAGGATAAAAATAACATCCATCCTCCCTCTCATCCCATGTTACAGTCTGAGAATATATTCCATTTCAAAACAGATCTCTGGAATAAAGTGATTGGAGAGGCTGGGAAAACCAAGAACTGTCAAGATCCTCCCTGCTGTGAATCAGGGCTGACTGGTTATGCTTGATTGACTTCCATGAGGCTTTATTGGGAATAAAACTGTTATCACCATAAAGTGTCTTTAGTCTGGGGAGCTTTGAGATATGAGATAAGCTCTGGTGTGGGTGCAAATGGAGCTTTCCTGGGGGAGATCAGTGAGATAGTGTCTCCCATGCTTATCTTGGATAACCACAGTTCACTGCAGGATCTCCTTTCCTTGTGTTTCCAGATCATCTCCAGGAAGCAGAAAGAAGAGAGCCAAAGCCCTCTCACCAGGAGGTCAGCACCTCTCATCATGTTGCTTTGGTCCTGCTGGGCAGGAATAGCCTTCCTTTGTTTTCCAAGGGAGGAGGAGGTGATGGGGCCTGACAGGCCTGGCACAGATCTGCACAGATCTGCTGGACATTGGTCCCTGGGGTGCTGGGCTGGTCGGGCAGCGATGCTTGGCAGAGGACAGGACAATGTCCAACATGCAGCTTGCATCCAAATGAGATCCTGGAATCACAGAACAGTTTGGGTTCCAAGGGACCCTAAAGATTTCATTCCAACCCCTGCCACAGGCAGGAACATCCTCCACTCTCCCAGGTTGCTCCAATATCCCCCAGCAAGCCCCCACTGTCTCCTGAGTCATGTAGTTCCATGTTGGTGCTTGTGTCTGCACAGGTGCAGCACCATGACGGGGTTCATCCATGGGGACATCAAAACGGGTCCATGAGCAACCTGACCTGGCTTTGGTGACCAGACCAAGGGATCCTCCATACCCCCATGGGCAGGTGCATGCTGTAGGCAGGGCCACGCTGACATTGGGGGCGATGCAGTTCAGAGCTGGCAGAGCTGAACCCAGGGCAGGCCGAGATATTTCAGTGTTCAGTATGGCCCTGGAAAGGTGGTGACACCCAGAGATCTCAGTCCCCAGCAGGGAATGAACTGCTTGGTTCACCAGGCACATAGATGCAGGAGTGCCTGGGTGGGACGGGGCCTTCTCCTGCCAAGTGCAGCCCCCCAGGACCATGGGCTGAGTCCCAGGAGATCCTGAGGGGGCTGGTTTCAACTCTTCCTTCTCCTTCACCAGTGCGAGTCTGAGGATCCCAGGCAGCAACAGCACCATTGGGGAGAAGCTGGAAAAGTACAACTCGGCTGTGCAGGTACCAAAGGCCCTTAGCAGAGCCAGGCTGGGGTGGGAGGGACATGTAGGGAGATGGGGAGGGGAGGAACTGAGCTGCACCAAATACCAGAGCTGGTGGGGATGGAGGAGATGGTGCCAGGCAGGAAAAGGGATTGGCCTCAGGGTTTTAGGAGCAGGGACCCTTGGAGGGAGTCTGGGGATGCTGCGTGGTGCACTGGGGGAAGCAGTGCTGCTGATGGGCGGGGGGAGCATACCCCAAGGGGCTCAGGGTGTGACCCAGAAGCTGGACTTTGCTTTTCACTCCTCGGGGTGCAGCACAGCCCTGCTGACTCCCCTCTCTCTCCCAGCGCTCGGAGGGGGTGAAATCCTCCGTGCCAGTCCAGAAGAGTCGCCTGCTCTCCTCGGAGGGGGTGGCGAGCAAACGCAACTTCTTCGAGGGAAGCGCTCCCAGCAAGGCGGAGCCCGCGGCTCCCAGGAAGGTGAGGCAGGAGCTGCACTGGGCCAGGGCCTCCCAGCAGGTCCTGGGCTGGGGCAGGCACTGGCTTCGGGGAAAACCTTCCCCTCTGCGGATACCAGGCTCAGAGCTGGGTGCCAGGGCTGGGTTTGGACACAGGAACTGCTCCGGCGCTGTGTGGGCTCCTGCCGAGAGCTGGAATTTGAGGAGCTGGGATGGAGCCAACGTGTGGGCTGGGCTCTGCGTGTTGCAGCTCCGCTCAGTCTCCCCGTGCCCTGGGGACTGGGCCGGGTTACATTCGTGCAGGGGGAGAGCTACTGCTGTAACCCTGGTGTCCCTGTCTGTGCCACAGGACAACCTGAAGATCCCAGGGTCGGTGACATCCCGCATTAATCTGTGGATCAGTCGAGCTCAGGAGCCTGTCAAGGAGGAAAACAGCAAGGTACCAGCTTGTGTCAACCTCCAGTGAGAGCCCTGAGACCAGGCAGTCTCACAGGACATGGTGCTGCACCTGGGGGTGGGGTTGAAGGGTGGATGGACCCTTGGCTGAGCCTATTGAAGGGTTTGAGAGCAGTTTAGCTGGGTTTGGAGGTCTCAGAGCTGCAGGGCCACCATGATGAGATATCAAGGCTCTACTTGTTGCTGTGTCCTGACTGTGAGCCCAAAATTCCTAAGACACATGATTCATGCCTTGGTGGGGTGAGGAGGGAGCAGGAGCAAGCTGGGTGCATATCCCAGGACATGCGGGGGTGCCTGAGCCTGCCACCCCAGCCTGATCCCATCTCTGCCATCCCACCACCTCTGTCTGGATGAGCAGCTCTGCCTGGAGACCAATGGGAGAGGAGCTGTGTGCTCGGTCCTTCGGGTCTGAGGGGCTTGGAGACCTGTGTGTGCTTGGAGAGGTCCTGGTGCATGAGGGGTCTGGGGTCATCTGCACCCCAAAAATAGGGGGTCTTGTGGCTGTGGGTGCAAAGTGCCCAGCTAAGAGGACTCAGAGGTCATCACTTGGCCATGGTGGCTACTTGCTGGACGTGCAGGAGAGGGACAGGAGAGCCTTTGGCCCCAGGGTGGTTTGGTGTTCTTGGAAAGGAGGGGCTCAGCAGGTCCTGCTCAGGTCTCACTGCTCACAGCAGGGAGGGCTTTGGCCACTGCTCCTGGCAGAGCCTCCTGCAGCCACCTGGGCCAGGAGGTGCAGCTCCAGCCCAGCCCTGCAGCCAGGGAAGGTGAGTCCAGGCTGGGCTGGGAGACCAGCACTGCCCAGATGTGCCAGCAAAGGGTTTGCTCCTGGGGTCCCTCCTGGGGAAAGCCTGCAGCTCCTTGATCAGTTTCCCTTTAGCAGCACCTGCTCCACTGCTGTGCCTGGAGCTGCACTTGGCCTTGAGGGCCTCCCAGGTGCAGGATCCCTAAGCTGGCTGGTTTTACCAGGACAATGTGTGCTTCAAGGTGTGGATAAAGTCAGGCCAAGGCAACACTGCACACAATGCATGGGGAAAACCTTCTCCTGTCACTTGTGACTCTCCTGCTTGCAGGAAATCCGGAGAATCAACAGCGTGGCAAAGCGAGATGTCTGGATAAAGCAGCCTGGAGACACCTCTGGAGACACCAAGGTAGCTATGGAGCTGCTCTGAAACCTGGTGCATCCTCTGAGGCAGGGGCAGAGCCAGGATATGGGGGGAGAGGGGATGTGGGGGTCATCAGGACCCCGTGACTTGGGGGAGTCAGCAGGAGGGGACAACTGAAGGCATCTGTAAGGGAGAGAAGGACTCTGCTCTGGGAGGAGAAGGGAAGTGGCCTGTGATGGGATTTAGGGGATGCCTGCCTGCCCCATGCCCTGCTGGGGACAGCCACAGTCCTGGTTAAAGCAGCTGCCTCTGGGGGGGTTGCAGCCTCAGGCACAGCCTCAGTGGTTCCCACTTTCTTTTCCAGTTGCAATAATACCAGCTGTGCTATCAGACCATGTGGGAAAAACTGGTTTGCTCCGAAGATCAAAGCCAGCCCTACCCAACTGTCCAGCAGCCACTGCCATGAGTCCCCTGTGCCACACGTGACCTGGGTGCAGCCCAGGTCATGGGGTTCTCTGCTTGTGGGATGGGAAGGAAGAAGCCTGGAAGAGTCTCCCTGTGCCCCCAATCCCCACTCACTGCCTGTCTGGGGGTGTCCAGGCCTGCAGGCTCCCTGCAGATGCTGAAGGCAAACTCCTGCCTTGTTTGCCCACCACATTTTGCTGTTCTGTTCCTGTTTGCTGTCCTCTGCCTGTGCTCCGGAACTACCCTGGCAAAGGGGATCCCCCACACGGCTCCCTGGCAGCTGGAAGATGTCAGTGGGGCAAGAACCTGCCTGGCCAAGGGAGTTCCAGCTGCACATCCATGGACCACATCCGTCCCTGCTGCCTGGGGCAGGTGGGGCAGGCGGGTGTCACCCCCCTGCCAGGCTGTCACTGCCAGAGTGACCTGACCAAAGGCCAATGTTTGTGAAGTCACACAAGTGCTCGGAGATGTCTCATGGGAGAAGGCGGGACTTGGCCCTGGTGTTCCCTCCACACGCAGCTGAACCAGAGACTTGTCCTTGTCCCTGCCATCCCCTGCCCCTACAAGCAGTGACCCTTCACTCAGTCATCCAGGGAGGGTGGGCTGGCCCTGGCCATGGCCATGGCCCTGTTCTGGGGCTTTCATGGAGCTGAGTGCCCAGTGCTGGGCCCCATTTCCCTCTTGCCTTTCCTCCTGAGCCCTTTGCTGTACAGCCCCTGATCCTGCATTCCCGGGGCTGCTGAGCCCACCCAGCAGGGATGGGGGATGCTCTCTTGAGGCCTTCAGGGTGGCTCTAGTGTGCCATGGGCAAAGGGCTCAAATCCTCCTATTGGGGCCATTCTTTGGTTTGGGTTGTGCCTTGAGCAACCACTGCAGTGACAAATCTGGTGTGGGAATCTGCTGCTGCCCCTGGAGCTGATCCTTCTTCTTGGGCTTGGGAAAGGACTTGGGTTTCTCTGTGCTTTTTTTTCTAGTAAAAGTTGCTCTTTCTAAGACACTCCTGGTCACCTACTGCTGGGCTGGGACTGGAAACTGTTCCCTTCCCTTCTCCCGACAAGGGGAAAATAGGGAAAAACCCGAACCAAATGTGTCCTGGGGGGTTAAAAACAGACTCTTCCCTCCTCGCTGCAGCATCCCGAGCTCGGAGCAGCGGCTGAGGGAGCCGGGTGGGAGCTGCCGGGCAGGGTCTGCTCCTGCACTGCTGACAGCGCTGCCTTATCAGCGTCCCGGCCCGGTGACAGCTGGGCTGGCTTGTGTCAGCCCCTCGGGCACTCACGTATCTCGGTCCGGAGGGTTTAAAATAGCAAATCTCTGAGGCCGCACAATAGCTTGGGCTTATATGGGCTCTTGGGGGGGAAGGGGGAGCGGCGGAGGGGGCCAGGGCCGCGGCTGCCGAAATAGCAGCTCACAAGTGTTGCATTCCTCGCTGGGCGCCGGGCACATTCCTGCGGCGCTGCCCGCCCCGGGGTGGGCGCTGGAGCCCCCTTAAAGCCTCCTGCCCCAAAGAGCCTTTCCCAGACCCCGCCGGCTCCCCCGCGCTCCCCGGCATCACCGCGCACAGGTACGGCTGGGCCGCGCCCGCCTCTCCGGGGTGGGATGCGCTGGGTCCAGACCCGGCAGTGCTCAGGGGCTTCCCCGGCCGCGCTCGCTGAGTGTTTTATGCCATGGAGGCATTGCCACGCATAAAGCATCAGCACCCTCTCCAGCGGGCTGTATTTGCAATTTGTCTTTCGAACCACCTCGATGGGTGCCCAGGTGGCTCAGATGGATTTTGGCTGCCCTGGTTCGGGGGAATCTCCCAGGTCCCCGTGCCCTGTGTCTCTGCAGGGGACAGCAGGGATGTGATGCCCACGGCCAGCCTGGCCCTGGCTCTCTGGCAGCCCAGGGGGTGGGTTAGGGATGGGATGCTCCTGTGCCTGGTCTGACCCTGCCAAGCAGGACTGGAGCAGGGACATGACCCGTTCCTGGAGCAAACGGTGGGAAAGGAGAGCTCCATGTCTGCCTGGAGGAGAGCAGAGACTGAGAACTGTGGAGGATTAACTCAGCCCCAGAGCTGTGAGCAGCCAGCCCTGAGCTAAAGGAGAGGGGGATTTCAAGGAGTGTGAGGAATATCTGGACTGTTTAATACACAGCAAATTCTGGGAGATTTTCTGTTGTCAGTGCAATGTTTTCTCTTTAGCTCTATTACATCTGCTGGGTTCTCCTAATTCTACCAAATCAAGATTTCTGAGCTTTAATGGAAAGGTTTATGTATTTCTGTGCAGAGGATGCATAAATACTTCCTTGAGCCACTTTTTCTCTTGTGTACCCTCTTAACAGTCTCAGATTTGTTGCTGTTCCCTCAGCTCTGTGGGATCCAGCAGTGTCTGAGGGAGGAGGGCGATGGGGAAGGAAGAGGCTTTCATGCTGTCGGGAGCGGGGACCCTCCTCTCCCGTGTCATGAGTTGATGATGTGGAGCCTTGGGTGCTCAGAGGCCACACAAATGATTTGGCCAAACTCGAGGCATCAGGACCATGCTGAGCCTGGGGGAAGAGTGAGAACTGATGCTTGTGGGGAAGCAGAGATCCCAGGGATGGTGCTGGAGGGGGTGCTTGGAGCCATTACAGGAAAGGGAACAGTGATGGCAGGAGCAGGCAGTGACCCTGAGGCAGAGGGGGCCGAGTTCTGACTTTATTTGTCTCCAAAAAACACCGTGTGAGTCAGAGTGAGATTAGAACCCTCTCGAGGTGTTGTTATGCTGAGGTTCTCCTCCTGGAATGCCCCTTTCCCATGCCTGAGCATTCCAACCCTGGATCCAGCATCTTGAATAAGCAGTCCTGAGGCCTGTCCTACCCATCCTGGGTAATAAATGCTCAACAGATGTAGCCAGGAGCAGTTGTTCCCAGACTCTGGGCAGCAGGAGCAGGGAAGCCTTGCTGCTCTAGGAACAGGTGGTTCAGCACATGGAAGTTATTTCCAGAGCTGCCTTGCGTCGTCCTGTGGCATCTCAGCCCTGCTGAGGGCTGGCACGAGCAGGGGACAGGGCTGGGCTTGGGGCTGGGGCTCTGGGCTGCTCCAGGATGCCTGGGGATGGGGCTGGTGGGTGCAGATCTCACACTGCAGTGCTGGGTGAAGGTCAGGTGGGGGGAGATGATGAGCGAAGTCCTCCTGAGCACAGCTGGGAGGGAGACAGATGTGCTGGGAAGATGAAAGGCTGTTTCTGGAGAGGTTTTAGCCCTAAAACCAGGGCTAAATTACTAAACCAGGTTGTAATTGTTCCTTTCAGCTAATAGGGGAGAAATGCTCCTGCTGAGCCCAGGCTGTCCCTTTCCCAGCAGTTCTGCACTTGGAGGGCTGGGCTGGCAGGCTTTGCTGAGCTCTTGTGCTGTGCCTGGTGCAGGGCTGTAAATCTGAGAGAAGGGGTCGTCCCTGAGCTAAGAATAGTCAGGAAGCAAAACAAGCTGCAATGGGGTGATTTTCCTGCCCCTGAGCAAACACAGCCCTGAGAGGGCTGGGCCAGGGAGGCTGAGTGCCGTGGACATGGCTCCTGACAGAGTTATCAGTGGGACAGGAGTCTGTGTCCGATCTCCTGCCTCCTGTTTGGGGCAAGCTGTGATCCTGGGACGGGAGGGGGGCGGGAGCCTTATCTCTGCTGAGATAATGCTGTCACAGCCTGGCTGGGGACAGCTGGAAGCTCCAAGTGCTTTGGAGAGAGGCAGCATCTCTGTGCCCCTGTCCTGGTGCTGAGGGACAGGCTGTGCTGGCCCTTATCTCGCTTCTAACCCTCACTTTTTCCAATCTGCCTCCAACTCTGCCAGAGAACCAGGGATGTCAGACACGGAGGAGGTCACCGAGGAGTATGAGCAGTAAGTGGGGTGGTTTTAACCCTTTCCTCTCCCCCTATTCCCACTTTCCCACTGCAGCATTGCTTGGAAGTGCTCTCGTTGTTAGCCCAGCACCCACCATGGACCCCCCGCCTGTGCCCCTCTGCCTTGGCAGTGCCCGACCCCCGCAGTGGGAATTTGTGTTGGGAGCTGTGTCCCCACCCATGGGCGGGACAAGGATGGTTCCTGTGTTAAAAATGCTGCAGTCTTAATCCGTGAGACAGAGATGGGAAAACCTGAGACCACCAGTGTGTTGCTGATGGGGTCCTGCTGCCACATCCAGAGCATCACTCTCCAAGGCCCAGATTTGAGAGCAGCTTCTGCTGATGGAGGCTGCTGGGCCAGGAGGCACATCCTGGAGAGATGGGGTTGGGGTTATAGGGGTGAGTCTGAACACAGCTCCCACTTCTCCTCCCCCAGCAGAGAAAGGGGACCTGAGTCCTCTGGTGTTTCAGTGCCACGCCAGACACGTGTGTCACCAGTCTGTCCCCTGGGCACACCTGGGACAGGCTGTGCATCTCCCCCATGGTCAGGGAAGGACTTGGGGGCAAAGGTGGCATGTGAGATGCCCATTTCTGGGATTACAGGCCGAGGTCACTCATCTTCTCATGCTGCAAACTGGTGGGGTGCCCTGACCGCTGTCAAAGTGTCAGTCCAGACCTTCGGCCCCTGCTCTCCACAGCCTGCAGGGTGACCTGGGCCTTGTCCCTGTCCCCACTGCCACCTGGCAGCCACCCACCCAGCAGCTGCCCAGCAGTCTGGCCCTGTGCTGTGAGAAAGGGGAGCCAGCCTTGAGGAAATCCCAAATTCCCCTCGGCATCACTGATGGACACGTGGGCCCCGTTCCAGCAACTCGGTGTGACTCTGTAAATTCCTGTTGTGCTTTGCAGGGAGCAGGAAGGTAAGAGGACATGGAGCACCTGCAGCTGCCCCGAGGCCAAAAACTGATCAGAGCAACTCCAATAACCTGAGGCTTCTTTCCCTTCTCTCTGTCCATGCCCTGTGTGCTCTGTGAAGAGGAGTGCGTGGAGGAAGGTAGGAGCTGCACCTGCAAGGACCAAGAGCCAAGTGTTGGGGCTTCAGTGTTCTTCTGGGGGATTTGGGGGTTGGCTCCTGGGCTGCAATGGGCAAATCATGTCCAGGAAAGGCAGATGTGACCATGTTTGAGATGCCTGCACCTGAAACATCAGTAGGACCAAAACCAGTCTGAATTTTCTCAGGATCTCTTTTGTCAGTGATCCCTTGACTCAAACCAGGGCTGGCAATGCTGGACATGGGTGTTGGCAGAGGTGTGATCCCAATATCCCAACGGGAGCTGGAGCCTCTGCTGAACGTCTGACAGTCTGCCCAAACTCAGACTACCTGCCTCAGCCCCATGGAGACACAACCCTGGCACGGGCTGGGCTGGGCTGGACTGGGGAGCTGGGTTGGGCTGGGCTGAGCCTCTGGCTGCTCCCGGGCACTGCCAGGCAAAACACCCTGAGTGTAAAAGCGAAGGGAGGTGCAGGGGGCAGCCCCTGCAGTGCTCGAGTGCTCACCTCACGCATGCCAAAACTCTGTGGCACCCAACTAATCCCTGTGCTTATTCCTTCCGTCCTCCCTGGCTCAGAAGAGGAAGAATGGATAGAGGAAGACGACGGTAGTTATTGCACCTTTCATTATTTCCTCTCTCTGCTCTTGGGAAAAGTCGTGGGTCGATGTGTTCTGCCTCTCCCTGGTTGGGGAATGGTTTTCTTTCATTCTTCCACTTCTCTCTCTTCTTCCTGCACTCCACCCATGCCCTGCTGTGCTGTGTGTCCATCCTCTGTCTGTGCCTTGTCTCTTATATCTGCCAGCCGTGGTTTGCTGTCTTTGCTGTCTTCTTTTTCTTCCTTTCTGTCTGGCTGTGGCACCTGCAGTGTCCCCAGGGCCCGCGGGCACAGCATCACCCTGGCTCCAGTGGAGGAATCCTGTGGGGACACTGCTCCCTCCAGTGGAAAAAGGCTCCAGCAGTGTCACAGACGCGATCGGGAAGGTGCCGAAGGCGCGTCCTCAGCCACTCGTGGAGCTCACTGCTAGAGCAGAGCAATAGAAATCCCTCCTCCCTTCCTGGGGTGTGAGGGAATGGCAGCGTGAGAGGGGGTGAGGGACAAGCCAGGAGGTAGCGATAAATCCTTTAATCTCACTAATTTGAGGGGGCTTTTCCCTGACGAGCATAGAGCAGCCCTTGGGTGAGGTTAGAGAGGAGCCCTTTGCTTCCCGAGCCGCTGTTTCTTTCCCGTGGCTGCGGCTCCCCGGGTCTCTCTTGGCTCCGTGCCGCAGTTATCCCAAAGCAGGAGCCGCAGGGAGCCGGCGAACGGCGCTGCCGGACTCACCCTGCGCCTTATCCCGCAGGCCAGGAAGAGCAGGTAGAGGAGGCGGAGGAGGAGACCGAAGAAACCAAGGCAGAAGGTGAGTGGAGGCTGAGCCAGGGAGCTCCCGTGGCTTGGCGGGGCCATGCTCTGCTCCAGGTGGGGGCTGGCACGTCCAGCGTGGCTGTGACCGGGGCACATCAGCACAGAGGGGCAGCTGTCCCCCAGACCTGCTGTCCAGTAAGGGGCTGTCGAACTGAGATGCCCTTCCCTGCTCTGCCTGGGCCCTACAAGCGTGAGGATGCAGTGTTTGCTGGTGGTGGCTGCGTCCAGCCCTCTGAAATAATGCCAGAAAGGGGCCAAGGCTGTTTCACCAAGGGGATTTCCAGAGGTGGGATTGGGCTCTGATGTGTCTGATCATCCAAAGAGCACTGGATTTCATGAGGTGGCTTTGGGGCATAGGGGTGGCCTGGTGTGTGACTGTGCTGTCACTGCTGCTGGAGCAGGCTCAGATCCCGGCTGTGACCCCCGGTCAGGGTGCTGGGACCCCTCTGTGCTGGGGGATGTGGCTGCCCTCACCCAGGGGTGCTCATGATCTCCCATTGCTTTTAAACAGAACAAGAAGATGAAACGAATGCAGCAGGAGAAGGTAAAGCGGGAGCGGAGGAGAGATGTGTTTGGCCATTCCAGTCCCGATCCCAGTCCCTGAGGCACTGGGCCCTTGGAACGGGGTTTTGGTGCTGAATTCATTTGCTGCCGAAGGGATGATCTGTGGAAAATGGGGCAGAGCTGCCCTGGCCACATCCCCCAACAGGACAGGAGTGGTGGATTTGTGCTGCCTCGGGCAGAAATTCACCCAAAATACAGCAGGAGAGGGCAGCACTGCTGCTTCTCCAGCCTGAGCTCCTGCAAAACTTGTCCGGATTCCTCCTGGAGAGGACGTGGAGCTGTCCGGGCCCCCCTGTGAATGAGGGATGTCCCTCAGGGGCCTGCTCTCCCCGTCCATCCTGCAGGGATGCAGCTGGGGTTTGCAGTGGCGACAAGCATGGGGCAGAGGGGGACAGCTACCCCACAGTGTCCCTGGGCAGGACTGGCCACGGGGACACAAAGCTTCCTGTTTTGCACAGGTGGAGAGGGAGACCGAGAGCAGGAGCCTGGGGAAGGTGAAGTATCACCATTGCTCCTTCTGCCTGATTGTGGGTACCAGGGGCTGCTCTGCCCAGCCAGCAGCACCAGCTGTGCCTCAGGCACAGCGTGTCCTCTGGCACAGGGCTGGCACCTCACTGCTGGGGAATGATTCCCGTGAAGCCCCTGCTGCTGGGAGAGAGGGAGGGCTCGGCTCAGGGCGGGGGTTGGGTCAAGGTGTGACAGGAAACCCCTCGGTGACACTGACCTTGTCTTTCTGTCCTGCTCCTGGGACCTGCAGGTGAATCGAAGCCAAAGCCCAAGTAAGTGTGGCAGGGTTTTCCCTGGGGCAAGGTCTGAGCTGTGCCAGGGCAGAGGCTCCGTGTGACAGAGCCTGGCCCGTAAAGGGCAGGGCACAGGGAGCCTCCAGAGCATGGAAACAGGGTGGGACTGGGACATGGAGAGAAAAAGGGAGAGAAACGGACAGGGAAACATGGAGTGTGAAGGGAATGAGGTCTTTAGGCACTTCTGAAGCATTTTGTATGCTCCTTGGGAGAAGCTCAGCTGCCCTGTGACCCTGCAGGTGACAGAAATGTGTGAGTGTGTGTGAGTGTGTGTGTGTGCATCCCAGCCTGGGGTACAGAGTCCTGGCTGTGGCTGGCATGAGGCACACGTTTCCAGGAGTCCCAGCATTCCAGGGACAGAGCCTGAGGGAGCAGGACTGGGAACCATTGCCAGAAGCCTGGGGGGTCCTCCTGGGCCCCTGGGATGGTGCAGTGTGGGAGGCAGATCTGCCCTCAGCCATCATCCCTGCATCCCTTTGTGTCCCGGCTGAGCTTCTCCTGCCCTCCCTCGAGGGAGGATGAGAGGGTCCAGCTCCCTGTGCCAGGTCACACACGGCTCCTTGGTGCCCTTTGTGGGGAGCAGTGGGGCAGCTGCCAGCTCAGGGGGCCTGGCAAAGGGCCCTGGCCACATTGTCTGCAGCTTGCAGAGTTATTCCAGCCATGTGGGCACCTTGGAGTGTTTCCCAGGAATGCCACAGGTCTTCCTCTGTGGCTGCCCAGCTGGCACCTCCAGCAGGATGCACTGCACTCCCTATCCTCCAGCTGTGCCCACTCTGCATCCCTGGGGACTGCAGGGCTCAGACGGGAGGCTGGGATGGGTGAGAGGCACATTCTGTCCCAGGTCTGCTGCAGCCCCATCGTGCTCCAGCTCCCCTTCCATTGCAGGGTCTTCATGCCCAACCTGGTGCCTCCCAAAATCCCAGATGGCGAGAGACTGGATTTTGACGTGAGTTGTGCCCCAGTTCCCACCCCTGAGGGTGATGCCCTCCTGCCGCTCCCCCTCAGTGTCTGGCAGCTCCTGGAGGCTCGGGCTCTTTGTGTCTGGTGCAGGACATTCACCGCAAGCGCATGGAGAAGGACCTGAACGAGCTGCAGGCCCTCATTGAAGCCCACTTTGAGAGCAGGAAGAAGGAGGAAGAGGAGCTCCTGTCCCTCAAGGACAGGATTGTACGTGTTCAGCCTTCCCCTCTCTGGCCATTGCCACCCTGTCCCTGTGGGCACACAGCCACTGTCCCTTCCCCACTGTCCTGGCAGACCTGGGACATCCCTGTCCCTACAGGACAGAGCCTGAGGGTTGAGCCAGATTTTGTACCCCAGTGCCTGGGAACCATAGAATTCCCTGAGCTCGGAGGGACCCACAGGATCATCCAGTCCAACCCCTGGCCCTGCACAGACACCCCAACAATCCCACCCTGGGCATCCCTGGCAGCGCTGTCCAAATGCTCCTGGAGCTCTGGCAGCTTCGGGGCTGTCCCCATTCCCTGGGGAGCCTGGGAAGTGCCCCAGCACCCTCTGGGGGAAGAACCTTTCCCTGAGATCCAGCCAAATCTCCCCTGGCACAGCTCCACCCATTCCCTCTCTGTCCCCGGTCACTGGGATGCCCCTGGTGTGGCTGCTGTGGTGCTGCGGTGCCTGCTGCGGATGCACCTCTCTCTGGGATCACTGTCCCCAGGCTCCCTTGGGGCTCTCAGGGCTCTTGGGGTCAGGGATCTGTCCCTTGGAACAGAGAGGATGCAGATTCCCTGCGGTGTCCAAGCCAAGATCCCCTCCCTGTGCAGGAGCAGCGGCGAGCGGAGCGGGCAGAGCAGCAGCGGATCCGCAGCGAGCGGGAGAAGGAGCGCCAGGCCCGCATGGCCGTGAGTGTCCTCTGGAATGGGGCTTGGGATGGGCTTGGGGAGTCTGGGGACGCGAGCTGTGTGTCCATCTGTCCACTGCTGACCGGCTTCTGACCCTGGCAGGAAGAAAGAGCTCGCAAGGAGGAAGAGGAGGCGCGAAAGAGGGCAGAGGAGGAGGCGCGGAAGAAGAAGGCGTTCTCCAACATGCTGCACTTCGGGGGTTACATGCAGAAGGTGGGACCCCTCCCAAGGGGGCTGTGATGGAGCCACTGCTGCTCCTGGGAAGGGTTCATCCATGTGACACTGTGGGGTTTCCAGGCAGGAGAGGGCAGGGAACTGCTCTTGGGTCAGGGGTTACAGGGCCAAAGGGAGCTCAGAGCTGCCCTGAGCTCAGCTCTGCAGATGTGCAGTTCCAGTCTTGCCTCAGGGACAGGGACAGGGATGGAGACAAGGACAAGGTGTCTTGTTCACTATTGCCAAAATGTCCTCAAGGACCTCACGTGCTTCTTGAGTTCCAAAGGCTGAGGGTGTTGGGTGCAGAACTGGGGATGGAGGAGAGCAAAGGCTGGGCAGACTTCCTTCTCTCCAGTGGACTGATGGTTTCCTCAGTCAGAGAAAAAGGGGGGGAAGAAGCAAACGGAGCGGGAAAAGAAGAAGAAGATCCTCGGTGAGCGACGGAAGCCCCTGAACATCGACCACCTCAGCGAGGACAAGCTGAGGTGAGCATGGGCTGCAGGAGGGATGGCCAGGGCAGACGCTCTGTGCTGGGTCCCAGCTCCTGGGCAGGATCCCGGGTGGGGGACGGCTCCCTGGGGCTTCCAGCCGAGGGGGATGGCACAGCTGGAGATGGGCTGTGACACCCCACGGGGGACGCGGGCGCCGAGGCTGTGCAGGGCCACCGCGGCCGGGCTGCGGCTGATGGCACCAGCCATGAGAGGGAGCCAGGGTCACACGGGTGGGACAGGTGTGTCCTGAGGGAGCCACGCTCACACATGGGACAGGTGTGTCCCGAGGGTCACACGGGTAGGACGTGTGTCCCCATCTGTACTGACCTCCCCCGTGGCTCTGGTCCCCGGATTCACTGCCTGGGTAACACATCCCTGCTTGGGAGCCTCCAGAGCCCCATCGCAGGGGGCAGGTGAGGGGTTGGCATCAGTGCCCCATCCCTGCACTGAGCTCCCTGGGAGCCACGGCCCTTCCCTGCCTCGTCCCCAGCTGGCTCTTCCTGCAGGGACAAGGCCAGGGAGCTGTGGCAGAACGTCCATGACCTGGAGGCTGAGAAATTTGACCTGCAGGAGAAGTTCAAGCGGCAGAAATATGAGGTGAGCCCCGGGGCCTCTGTGATTTGTCCACCCTCTGTGTTCCTGGCTGCTCCTTCAGCTCCCCAGCCAGGAGATGAGCTGGGGCGTCCAAGCGATCTCCCAGCTCGTGGGTACGTGTACCTGGCACCACCACAGGGAGCACACATCACAGGCCAGGCGGGGATGGGGCCCTGAGCAACCTGGACAGTGGAAGGTGTCCCTGCCCATGGCGGGGGGTGGAATGAGATGGGCTTGAAGGTCCCTTCCAACCCCAACCATCTTGAGATTCTGGGATTCTAAACCCCACAGAAAAACTGCTGGGGAAAAGAGAGCAGTGATGCATCTTCACCCAGCCCTTGTCCCCAGCCTGGGGCACCTTGCCAGACTTCACCACCCACCATTTTTTCTTGCAGATCAATGTCCTTCGAAACCGCATCAGTGACCACCAGAAAGTGTAAGTGGCTGCACATCCCTCCTCGACATCTTCTGTCCTTCCAGCTCCTGCTCCCCAGTTCCCTCCCTATGGATCTCCCTTGCTAAGCCATCTCCTCTCCTTCCCCCTCCTGCCTCTGGTCTTGCTGGTGCCTGGTGTTCCTGGACCTGCAGGTCTGTCCCAGGAACCTCAGTCCCTGCCCTTCTGCTCCTCCATGGCCTCCCCCTCCCCAGAGACCCCAGCTGGGGATGGACCCCGGGGAGACCCCACCTCTGCTCTGTGTCCTGTGGGGTCCTTCCAGTCTCCAGCCACCCCATCCCTGCAGGGGCTTTGCCCAGCATCTCAGGAAGGTGCTGGAGATCCCAGCTTGTCTAGCAGGAGAAATCCCATGGGCTGTGGGATTTGTGCAGGCCCACAAGGCCAGGGGAGCCTGTCCCCGTGCCCATGTTCCCTGCATGTGGCTGGGGAACCCTTCATAAGAGGGTGGAGGAGGGTGTTTAACCCCTCCTCCCAGGAGCACCCTGATGCTCTCACATCCCCATCCCACCCCCCCTCATGTGGGAGGTGCTCAGCCCACCCCATGTGTCAGGGGCAACATCTCCCACCCGCTCACACCAAGTTTCTCTTCTCTCCTGCCCCACCACGGCCTGATCCTGCAGCAAAGGGTGAGTACAGGCATTTCTGAGGCCTGTGTGTGTCCCCCTGCATGTGTGCTGCAGGGACACTGGGACCCCAGAGCAGCAGCAGGGCTCAGGGACGAGGCAATCCCAAGGACTGGCACCCAGAAATGCCCTTCACTGCCCACCCAAACCTTCTCCTCCTTCTCCTCTGTGCTGCCCTGTGCCCAAGCAGTGCCTGCTCCCCCTGGGCTGGTTCAAGGGAGTGATGTGCTGGGTCCCAAAGGATCCTGAAGCTGCTTTTATCCCTCTGCAGCCACAGATGCAACTTGTCAATTCTTCTCTGAACGATTTTTGGGGGGGATAAACATGGGAAGGAAATGGTGGGTCCTTAGAATCGCCTGGCAACTGCATGAGCTTGTTTCCAGAGAGTCCCAAGACACTTTGACTCAGGTCCCAAGGTTTTACCTGGGGCCAGTGAAGACCCTCGGCCCCCAGGGCAGTGCACATCCAACGGGAAAAGGCTGCAGGACCACTGACAGCACCCACCTCATCCTCCGTGTGGTCACTGATGCCTTTTGGCACGTGCTTTTCCTCTTCCCTTGCAGGTCCAAGGGCGCCCGTGGGAAGACCATGGTGGGCAGCCGATGGAAGTAGAAGCTCAGGGGGAGAGGAGGCCGCGCCCCAGGAGCTGCAGCAGCTGCACAGAGCCCTGGCTGCGGGAACGGAGGCTCTGGGGGGCAGCTCAGGCTTCCTGAGCTTCCCATCTCCACCCCCCAGTGGTGTTGTGTCTGTAAATAAAGAGGTGGTGAGGGGGTGCAGGTGTGGTGTCCATGCTGAGGCTCTGATCCCAGAGGGCACAGCACAGGCTCAGCACAGCTCACCGAGTTGCCCACCTGCTCCCCGGGCTCTGAGAGGTCACAGCAACCACGCAGGACCCCCTGAGTAACTGTCCCTGTGCCTCCCAGCATCATCTCAGCTGCAGTCCTTGGCTGGTTTGGTGAGAGACCTCAGTGGTCTGAGTTGCTTTTCCTGCTGCACTTTGGGGCAATCCTCATCATGGCCACTTCAGTTCTGATTTTGCTGTACCAGAGCTCCCCTTGCTCCTCTCTGGTCAGAGCTGGCCCTGGGGGACACCATGGACAGGGGCACTGCTTCCAGGCCTCTTGGCCCACGGAGTAGTCACTAACTCACCTTCCAGGCCATTTCCATTCCTATTTCCATTCTGAGCAGCCGTGTTTGCCTCCTCTGCATGTTACTGAAGGCATGCAATGAAGCCTGGAGATAAAGCCACGTGGAGAGGCCACTTCTCTGTGCTTTAGGGGCAGATCTCTTCCATCGGGCTGGGGATCTGCAGCACGTCACATGTGTGCTGTCCCTGGGGACAATCAGCTGCAGACCCCCCAGTGTTCCTGGTGGATCTGGACCTGGATCTGGACTGGCAGCCAGCCCAAGGCACCAGAAGTCCTGGAGGGCTGTTATACTGCCCTGGATAAACAGCATCTGTGAAGCCTTTCCCAGAGCACTGGGGAAAGGAGGATGCACAGGGTGGTGGATCTTGTTCCTTGGCGAGATGTTTTGTGTCCCCCCTTGCTGGGGCTGCCTGTCCTCCCCTCCCTGCCTGGTGATGTGGGGGTGTCCTGCAGGTTTCTGCCTTGTGCTCCTGTTGGATGAGGATTTGTTTTCCCTACTTCAACACACACCACCAGGTTTTGGGGAATAAGGCTCTGGGAAGCTTAGAATCAGTGAGGCACAAGTGGAGGACAACCAGCTCCCCACCACCTACCTCCTCAAAACCGAGGTGTGGAGGGCAAAGGGTAGAGCTGGGTAGGGTGGCAGAGCTGGGACATGAAATATCCAGAGGGTGGCTGAGCGATGGTCCAGCAAGTGACATTCCCACCCTGCCTGATTGATGCATGGCAACAGGAGACAGGAGCGCTCGGGGCACTCAGCTGTGTCTGCCTTGGAAAAAAATAACCCCTTTTGCAGGTTCTGAGGGTCCACTGTCCCAGCTTTTCCGGCAGGCGGAGGCAGGGCCGTGCCGGTGCCCGGTGCCGCAGAGCAACCCCGCAGCCGCTCTGCCCGTCCCTGGGGCTGGCAGCGCCCAGGGCGGGGGTACCCGGGCACTCCCTGCTTCCCACAGCGCTGCCTGTCCCGGCAGCTCCCGGCCCCGCTCCAGCCCGAATCCCTGCGCCGGGCCCGAAACCGCCCGGCACCTCCCTCCGTGCGCCCGCTGCGCGCTGGCACCGCCGGGCTCCGCAGCTGAGTCAGCGCCCGGCCCGGCCCGGCCCGGCCCGGCCCTGGCCCCCGCCCATCGCAGCCCGGGCATTCCCACTCCCAGCACGCTGCTGCCGTGCTCGGGAACGGCAGAGTGGCAGCAGGATGCTGCAATCCTCTGGGACACGGCAGAGCAGCCTGGGGTGCTCACTGGGGTGTCCCTGGGTGCTGGGAACATCCCGGGTGTTGCACGGGCTGTGGGGTGGTTGCAGTGGTTCAGGAGGTTGTGTCGAGGTTGGCTGGAGCATGGCACGAGTTCTGTGCTGGTGCTGGGGAGCAGCTCTGCCCCGGACCCCTCTCCAGGGGCTGCAGCTTCTCCCGAGGGGCAGCTCCAATCTCTGCTCTCTGTGAGCAGGGACAGGACCCATGGAAGGGGCTGGAGCTGTGCCAGGGGAGGGTCAGGCTGGAGATCAGGGAAAGGTTCTTCCCCCAGAGGCTGCTGGGCACTGCCCAGGCTCCCCAGGGAATGAATGGGCACAGCCCCGAAGCTGCAGAGCTCCAGGAGCGTTTGGCCAAGGCTCTCCGGGATGCACAGGGTGGGATTGTTGGGGTGTCTGTGCAGGGCCAGGGGTTGGGCTGGATGATCCTTGTGGGCCCCTTCCAGCTCAGGACATTCCAAGATTCTGTGGTGTGCAGCTGTCCCCGCCTGCCAATGGAGCACGAGGTGCAGATGGGTGAGTCTGGGATAGCACAACGGAGCAGGGAATGTCCCCACTGCTGAGCCCAGAGTGAGGGACCCCAGGAGCAGCTTGGGGAGGGTCGTGCAGGGTGTTCACAGCCTTGAAGTGCTTTATTGTGGAGATCTGAGCAACCTGGTCTGTGGAAGGTGTCCCTGCCGAGGCAGGGGGTGGAACGGGATGAGCTCTAAGATCCCTTGCAAACCCAACCCATTCCGTGGTTCAGTGATTCCATGTCTGCAGTGCTCTGGTGTCCTCCAGCTCTGCTGTGTGGTCTCACTGTCCCCATGGGCAGCAGCACCTCTGGCTGCCAGATCAAGGCACTGCCTGTGGTGTAAGGAGTAGGGAGCTCTGCCCTTCCCTAGCAGGGCACAGTCCCAGGAGCTGTGAGGTGAAACTTTCCCTGACAGGCTGCAGAGGAGTGGCATCTCTGCCATGGGACACGGACATAGGGATTCATGGAATTCCCTGCATTGGAGGGGACCCACAAGGATCGTTGAGTCCGGCTCCAGCTCCATCCTGTGGTCCTTTGAGGAGCAGCCCCTTGTGCAGCGCCTCTCTGGAGCACAGCTCACAGGAACAGTGCATGCTCAAGGAGTTCTGGAGTCTCAGCCCGAGCACCGGGGTCAGGCTGTGTCCCACAGGGTCTGAGCAGTGCAGGCTGCCGGGAGCTCTGGGCTCCTCAGTGCAGACACTGGCAGGAGCTGCGGTATGCTGCGTGCTGGTGGCTGCATGCAAGGCTTGTGTGGCACAGGAGGGCTGTGCCCTCCCCAGGGTGGTGCCCATGTCCTGGCAGGAGCTCAAAGCTCCAGAGGCTGCTGCCAGCCCAGGGTACAAATCCTCCTCCGCAGTGTCCACCACAGGAGTCCCAGCACTGCTGAGGAGCCCAGCCTGCAGCAGACTTGTGCCAGGGCTCACAAACCTGCAGCTCGTGGTCTGTTGATGCATTCCCACACCAGGGTGCTCCCCAGCGTCCCACTGTCCCCATGGGGTGGAATGGATGTGAGGGAGGATGTATTTGGTATTGAAAAGGTGATGAGAAATCCTGGGGCGATGTTTCAGGCCATACTTGTGCTACAGCAGCGCTGGGAGTGAGGCAGCCTTGTGCTCTTCTCTGCCTCAAGATCAAGAGCAAAGCCACGGTGAAATATTGCAGAGCCTGGTGCTGCCACTGCATCCACACACAGCAACTGCCTGCTCGTGCCTTTGGCCAGCTCCCGCTACCCAGGGGCGCTCTGGGCAGCACGGGAGATGTTGGGATTGCTGTTCTGGGGCCGTCTGGCCAATGCATGTCCCAAGGAACCAGGGTCATGCAAGTGCCACCATTTACAGCATTATGGGCCAGGATGGGGCTGCAGTGGCCCACAGACCCTGTGGGACAATGGAGCAGAAACTCTTGAAGCTGGAATGCTGCCAGGGCCCCTGGGTCTCACCAGATGTGGGGCCTCTCACTGGGGCCATCAGCTGGGGCACAGAGTGAGGGATCCCCTCACTTCCAGCTCAGAGATGGCAGATCATGGAATGGTGAAGGTTGGGAGGGGCCAAGGGAGGTTTGCTAGGATGGAGCTGTGCCAGGGGAGGGTCAGGCTGGATCTCAGGGAAAAGGTTCTTCCCCCAGAGGGTGCTGGGCACTGCCCAGGCTCCCCAGGGAATGGGCACAGCCCCAAGGCTGCCAGAGCTCCAGGAGCATTTGGACACTGCTGCCAGGGATGCCCAGGGTGGGATTGTTGGGGTGTCTGTGCAGGGCCAGGGGTTGGACTGGATGATCGTGTGCATCCCTTCCAACTCAGGAGAGTCCATGATTCTGTGATCCAGTCCCACCTCCCTGCTCAAGCAGGGAGAGGTTGGGGCATCCCAGGTGGGTGGGCTGCTCTGCCTCTCCTGCCTATCTCCCTGGGGAGCCCATCAGCCCCATTCCTGGTGCAGAATGGGGAACCTGGGTCCTGTAGGGCTAGGGAACAGTAGAGCACTGCAGGATAACAAGCCCTGACTGCTGTGCCCGTGGTGGATCAGGGCTAGCACAGTCCCTACTGCCCAGATCTGCGTTTGGTGCCATCCAGTGTGTGCAGGGCAGCACAGGGCAGGTGGCCCTGGATGCCATTGCTGTGGGCAGCTGGAATTGCCCATCCTTTAGATGTCCTGTGGGATTCATAGCTTCCAGCACCCATGAATTCATATACAGGGTGCCTGTGTTGCCCTGATCCACAGTGCCACTGTCCCCATGTAAAGCAGTGGGTGCCCAGCCTCCAGCTCGAGTCAAGGCCAAATGACAACCAAAAACTGCAGAAAATGGAGAAGCACAGCCTTGGATTTCTTGCAGGTCAGGTTCAACAACCACCTGCAGATTAAAAGAAAAAAAGGATGTAAAAGCTGAACTTTGCAACAACTTCTAGGCATGGAGCCCTCACCCTCAGAGCCCCAAGTCCTGGTGTTTCTGTGCCATGGCCTTCTCACACAGCCCCTGCAGCCCAGTTCCGTTTGTTCCTGCAAACATCTGACGTCTGCAAGTTTCTCATGATTGTTTTTAAATGCCTTATAAAACTTCCAGTTTCATTGAGTGTTAGCCCTGTAAATCACTGCCCGTAGCAGCTAATTCTCAGGTCTCAATTAATGGCCTTTAATTGGTTAAAGTCACCCATGGTTTCTGCTGATTCCACAGATGTGTTAAGTCACCAATGAAGACTTTAATGCACCCCAAGCATGGTTTGGGTTTGGCACCGACGCAATGCCCCGTGTCCGTAAGACCAGCCCCGCTGACACAGCAGGCAGCGATGCTCTGGGATGCAAGGAAGAGGCTTTGGCTGCTGTCTGGAAGCAGCATTTTATTGGCACTTGGTGGAAGGAAAATGAGCTTCCTGGTGATGTGTGAATCACTGCCTCTGCGTGTGCTCTCACGCCCTGGTTTCAGTGTGGGGCCCGGGTGTAAACTCTGCTCCTCCACGCAGGGCAGCAGCCCCTGGCAGGAGCACCAGGGGGTTGAGTCCTGCCTGGAGCTGGGACCCGCCCTTTGCCCAGCACTGGGTCCCTGAGGTCCCTGACTGGTGCAGGTGATGCTGCCCTGTGGGCCCGACCTGAGCCCCAAAGTGATCCCTGCAGTGGTGGCTCTGGCAGTCACAGGCAAGGGATGGCACGGGCACTTTTGGAGCACTGCAGGGAATTGGTCCTGCTCAGCCCCAGCTCCCAGCCCACACCCCTGCCAAAGGCACATGGAGCTGGGACTCACCCCAGGGAGGCAGGATTCATCCCGTGGAGCTGGGACTCACCCCAGGGAGGCAGGACTCATCCCATGGAGATGGGACTCACCCCAGGGAGATGGGACTCACCCCAGGGAGGCAGGACTCACCCCATGGAGATGGGATTCACCCCAGGGAGGCAGGACTCATCCCGTGGAGCTGGGACTCACCCCAGGGAGGCAGGACTCACCCCGGCTGAGCTGCTCACGAGGCTCAGCGGGAGCAGTGAGTGTGAGACAGGAGCCTTTAGCATTGTCCCCAGGGTGTCACCTCTGGCAAACCCCTCAGGGACAGGGCTCAGAGCCCACCCTTGCGGTTCTGAGGCCACGGATTTCAGGACATTCCTGCTGCTCTCTGCTGACACCTCCTGCTCTGGGCTGCCCTGCACACACAGACACACACACAGACACACACACACGTGGGCAGTGTCCCACGTGTGCACACACAGACACACGCAGGTACCTCCACACACACAGAGCTCCCAGTTCCAGTCCTTGTGGAACCCCTCCAGAGGAAGGTGGAACAGCAGCACTGGGTACAGGGGGTACAGGGGGTGCAGGGGACACAAGGGGTACAGGGGACACAGGGGGCACAGCGGGTGCAAGGGGCACAGAGGATACAGGGGGGCTGTCCCCACGGCATTTCCGAGGCACTGCTGGTGGATGGGCTGTCCCAGAGCCAGGGCACGCTGGTTTGGGTGTCCCCCACTCGCAGACACCGGGGCTGAAGCCGAGGGCCCGGGGCTGTGCTGGCAGCAGGGAGGGGTCCGGAGGGGCACTGCACAGGATCCAGCGAGGTGCAGGCGGGCTGAGCAGCAGGGGTGTGCGGGCAGCGCTCAGTTTTAGTTTGGCTCTCTCTGCTGGAAGCTCTCAGGTCCCAGGTCTGTTGATGGCCAAAGACCCCTCCATGAGCACGTTCAGTGAAGGATGGGATTTCAGTAGCCAAGAGCAAGGTCCTGCACCCTGGGCTCTCACTGCAGGAGCTGGGATCTATCGGAAGCTGAAGGAGATGGAAATGCCCAGGTGTGAACTCACCTGAAATGACCTGAGCCTGGGAAAATCCTCATTACACAGCGATTCGCTTTGGATGTCCTGCTGTGAGAAATGAATATGCAAGAAGCTGCTCTGCTGCCGGTGATTGAAATGCCTGACCCCTGTCCCGAGGCGCCGCCACACCTCCCTCACCCCTACCTGCTCTCTGGGGCTGCTGCAGCCTCAGCACCTGCACAGAGCAGAGGGGTTTTATCCCAGTTTGCCTCCGAGCCTGAGCCTTAAACTGTAAACAAAGAGGAGGAGGGAAGAGCAGCAGAGAAAGGGAAAGCATCTCTTATCTGTCAGCTCAGAGGGCACAGCACTTGCTGGTGAGGTGGAAAATTCAAGTTCATGTCCTTGTCTGATACAAACATGGCTTTGAGCTCTGGTTTTTAACTCAGCTGAGGTGGGGTTAAAAACTGCAGCACTCAGTCCTGTCTTTGTGAGGGGCTGCTTTATCACAGAATCCCAGAGTGGTTACAGTTGGAATGGACCTTAAAGCCCATCCAGTTCCAGCCCCTGCCATGGGCAGGGACACCTTCCACTGTCCCAGGCTGCTCCAAGCCCCATCCAACCTGGCCTTGGACACTGCCAGGGATGGGGCAGCCACAGCCTCTCTGGGCACCCTGTGCCAGGGCCTCACCACCCTCAGAGGGAAGAATTCCTTCCCAATATCCAATCTAGATCTCTCCTCTTTTAGTTTGGAACTGTTCCCCTTGTCCTGTCACTGTCTGTCCGGGTAAGAAGCTGTTCTTCCTCTTTTCTACAAGCCCCCTGTAGGTATCAGAAGGCCACACTGAGGTGTCCCCAGTCTGTAAATCCAGCGCTTCAGGCTCACGGCCCCGCTGGGCTGTGGCACCCACGGGGATGACAGGGCTCCATCCCGTGCTCTCCTGGCTGCCGCAGGTTTGGGAAGGGCTGTGAGCCACTCACACCTTTTATCTGCCCATGTCAACAAACACGGCTGTGCCTTGGCAGAGCAATAGATCCGACTCTGATATCACGACAAAGAGGGAACTCTTTGATCCAGGGAAACGCTTTGATCTCTCCTGTGAATCAGATGTTGCTGATTAGCTGTAAAAATGGAGCAATTATCGGCACTTTTCACGTGGTGTGGCAGCGGCTGTGCCACACGGGCTGTCCCTGCCCCAGCTGTGCCTGCCACACCTCAGAGAAAACTGACAGGACACGGAATTCAACAGAACATCAACTTCAACTGAATATGAAAATTAACTGTTTAATAAAGTCAACTAAGTCCTGTCATTCTCAAATTCTCAGTTTTTTGGACCAGCATATCCTGGAAAAGGAACATTTGGCTTTGAGAGGTTTTCCACCTCAGGGGTTTTGTTTTGTTTCAAAGCCTTTGATATAATTACAACCAGAATCTTTCTGGCAAAGACTCAGAAGCATTTCTGGGTGCTGGAGGAGGATGGGTCTGGTCCCTCAGGCTGAGCCCCTCGGAGATCTCCCCATGCCCCTCCCCACTGCCCAGAGCACATCCCCAAGGCTGCCACGGGGCGTTTCTGCACCAAGGTGGAGCAGGCTCAGTGTGGAGGAGCTCTGAGCATTCCTGAGCTCCAGATCTCCCCCCTGGAACTGATCCCTGGATACCCTCAGTTCCCTGCAGGGCTCAAGCTGTCACTTCTCCAGCCACACAGAGCAGATCAGGCACAGAAGGTTCAGGTTCATCCCAGCTCCCAGCTCTCTTAGCAGATCCACTCATGGCCTGATTTCAGCTCCAGGTCTCTCCTGGCAGTGGGTAGAGATAAACATCTCCCGAGGGTGATTCAGGCAGGGCAGAGCCAGCACGGGGTCGTGGCTGGCAGGAGCACACTGGGGTAGGACGGGAACCAGCTCCTGAGTGTTGGCTGGATGGGGCAATCAGTCCTGGATGTTCCTGAGCCCTGTGATTAACTGCAGCCTCCAAACAGCATCATTGAGAAGAGCAACCTGGGTTCTGGAAATTGTTGGCGTTCCTTGAATCCCACTTGCAGCCTGAAGGCCCTTGGGACACAAACCCACAAACAGCTCGGAAGGAAGGAAGCGCTTCTCTTTTGGGAAGAAGGGAAACTGATGCAAATGTCCCCAAGGCTCCTGCCCACGAACCAGGCAAGGAACCAGGGTGGCTCCAGGCAGGTGGGTACAGCATAAAACCCATCCCTGGAGGGTTCCTGAAGAACCAGGTTCCCACAGGCACAAAACTCCCCCGCAGGCTCCAGACCCCAATGTCTGAGACAGATATTTTGGAAATCTGTCCCGGTGCTCCACGGAAAAGCACTGGGCCCATAAGTTCTGCCTCAGGGTGTGAGGATTCAGGTGCAGAAAGGTTCCTCTGAGGCATCTGACTCCTCTAGGGGAAGCTGCAGCTCTGACTGGGGCTTTCCAGTGCCTCAGAGAGCAAAGAGGGACGGCAAGAGTGTCATGGCAGCGTCCTCAGCATCCTGCAGCCAGGTGGGATGGATGCCATGCTCCAGCCAGGAGTTCTACACAGAAATCCAGCACTCCTGGGACTGGGGGTTGTGAGATGGGGCCTGGCATCCCTGAAAGGTGTCGTGGAACTGGGCATCTCCCTTTGGAAAGGCCCCTGCCCTTGAGCAAGCCCCACAGTAGTTTCCTCCCCAGCAATCCCCCACAATCTGTGGGCTGGAAGTTGCTGGGAATCTGGGGAAACTGGGTTTAATTTGGAATGGTATTTCGAGGTTCTGCCTCAGAGACAGAGCAGGGATGTTTCCTGGCAGAAGTACACGCAGCTAAGCAGGAATCTCCAAGACAAAATTCTTGGCCTGAAATCTCTACATTCTTCCGTAGGGCTGAGGCTCTGACTTCATTTGTCCATGTAAAAAACCAATGTTCTCATCTCTATTTTGCACAGGTAAAAGTGACCCATGTTCCCCAAAAGCCAAGGGCCTGCAAGAGAAGTCACATTCTTGTGGAATTTAAGAATTTGCCCAAAGCAAGGTATAGGACCTGGGATTAACACAGCTCCTTGAGCTGGAGGTGCAGCTCCAAGGCTGAGTTTGTAGCACCCACAGTTGGTAAGGAAAGCTAATTCTGCACTAACAGACACTGGAAGGGAGTTCATTTGGAGTTAACAGTCTTGGGCAGAGGCTGTGTGCAGCCAGAGGCTCACTGTGTGCAGCAGGATGTGCCCGGCTCCCTCCCTGGAGCCGAGCTGAGCGCAGGGATGTGAGCTCAGCAGTTTCACCCCGCGCCTGCAAATTAAAAGGAGGAAGCCACACGGTTGGGTTTGGGGCATTCCTGTCGAGGTGTTGCTCTTTTGAAGTTGGTGGGGCTTCTCCTGGGCTGGGTCTGCCCCCGGAATGTGGATTGGGGCGACCAGTTGGGCCAGTAAAGCCCTTCCTCCAAAATGAGTTTTTACTGAAAACTGCAAAGAGCTGTCGCAAGCACATTGACTCACTTGGTTTCTCAGCTCTTAGTTATGAGCTTGTGCTCTGGACAGTTAATTATTTGTTCTTGTGGAGGCTTTGAAGATGCAAAGCAGGCCGGGAGAGTGAAGTGTTATTAGCTCATTATCTGCAATCCTTTTTTTGTGACAGAGCAATGAAGTTCAGGCTCAGCCTGAGATCCTGAACAGCACTAAAATCTGAATTGTCCTCACGCCCAGCTCTCTGATTTCTCTCTCTCTTGTTCAAGGCTCAGTGACTCTTCAGTCTAAAGCTCTTTAACACCAGCCAGGCAGAACTGGAGGGCTCAGCATCCCAGCCCAGGTAATCAGCAACAGCCCCAGGATTAGCCTTACCCTGACAGAACATCTGGAAATTTGGAATTTGGGCCATTAATTTCAATCTTCTTTCTACTTGTTTCCACTTGGACACAAAAGGGGAGATTGCAGACAGTGTGGGTTATTTACAATTTCTACCCTGGTGTGGGCGTGTTCAGGGTCAAATTCAGCATCTGAGAACCTGAAATTTTTATAGAGAGGAGTAAAATGAAGCCGCCCAGAAAGCCGTGAATGAGCAGCTGAGAATGACTGGGAGTATGACAGAGGAGTTGTGAATTAGCTCTGTCCACACGAAGCAGCTCTTTGTGCCTGGCTCAGAGAGCAGAATCAGCACTGACGGTGTGGTTTGTGTGTCTGCAAAGGAGAACTGGCCAGGCCACTGCCCTGGGCACTGCAGCAGCTCCAACAACTCCATCTTCACAGCTGGGCACTGGTGCTGCTCCTGACAACTTGGGATCTCACCAGAGGCACTTCAAAAGCCGGGGTGTGCAGGGATTTGGGCTGCTCCAAGGAACTGTGTGTCAGAATTGGTGCTTCACCTCTGCTGGCCCCATTGCAATGGTCTCACATGCGAAATGAGCCTCCTGTTGAATTCTAGACCATCCCTGAGCAGAAATATCCATCTGTGCCTTAGGGAGAGATGGCACATGGGCTGTCCTGGCCACCCTGCAGAGCTCCAGCCTGAGGCTCCAGCTGGGCCTGGATGTGCTCCAGGAGCACCACAAGCCCTGTCTGTGGGAAAAAGCCCTGCTGAGTGTGAGCCTCGGCCCTGGGCACGTGCAAGGGCCTGCACATAAATGGGAATTAAATACCCAGCTGCTGCCAGGGCTCTCTCCTCACTGCAGGTTTCACTGATACCGTCTCCCTGTACTGAGCCAGACCTAGCACTCACCTTCCTAGAGTCTGTTACGGGTTGTCTTTCCTGGTGTTGCTGGACAGAAATGATTAATTCCTCTAACCCCTTGATACCAGGATGAATTCATGGTATTCCTTGTTTGGGGAACAAGATGTCTCCTTTTCATTGCCTTTTGTGGCTGCTGGCACCAGTTCCCAATTTCCAGCTCTCATTTCGGTGCTGGGTCAGAGCCCCACAAGAGGCGGGGCTGGACAATCGGGGGAGCTTCCTTTGCTGCCCAGCCTCTGTTTGCACTGCTGTGTCTGACCACAGATAGGGAAAGCAGCCACAAATTGCCGAGGAGATGCAGTTAGAAGGGTTTCCATGGAGGATGAGCACAATGAACATGAGTCAGAGCACTCAGGATTTACAGAGAAGTCTCTTAATCCTGGCCATAAAGATGCATTACCCTGCAGCACAAGGGTGGTGCTGAGTGTGCCAAGCTTTTCTCTGAAGAGTTCTGCTTGCAAATAAAAGAAAGCAAATGTCCTGGGAAGGGTGATGACTGCAGGAGGAGGGAATCTCAGAGGAATGGGGATGGCAAGACAGGAGCTGGCAGCACTGCAGTGGTGGGAGCCCCTCAGGCACAGCAGAAGCTGCAGGAGTGCTGCAGAGCTGCTGTGGTTTCACCTCCTTTGTTGGACTGGCAGCAGTTTCAGCTCCTGTCAGAGGCACAAGGAGTGTGTTGTTTGCCATCCCATCCTGCCAGGCCAGAGCTGGTCTGGCTTCCTGGAAAGAAAGAAGATTGTTCCTTTGCAGGGCAGTTTCAGAGTGGGGGTTCTGTGCCTGTGCTCTCCCAGAAGATAAACGGTGAGGTTTGGGCCACTCTCCTGTGCCTGAGCATTCCTTGTCTTAATCTGCGCTTCCTCAGGCAGCAGTGGGAAAAGAAACCTGTTCATTTGCCCCTCCATCCACCTCTGCCTGGCCATGGGCTGGACCACATGCTGGGCAGTTTATTTCTCTCCACTGGCTATGAGGGGAACCCAGAGCAACTATCTCAGACTTCAGTGTCTAATTTTAAGCAGTCCAAGTGAGGGTGAATTGACCCTTGGAGATTCCTCCTAACAGGGAAGGAGCAGTAAAGGCCGGGAAGGTGGGGAAACCTTCTTAGATGTGATTGTTGAGCTCAGTTTATGGACAGGTGTTGGTGGCAGCCTAAAAAAACCAAGCAAGGAAGCTGCCAATGCTGCAACTCCATCCACAGAGATGGGAGGGCAGGTGCTGTGGGCATCCTCTGCTTCCACACCTGGCACAGCTAACCTGCCCTGCACCAGCACTGCTGGCACTGCTGGCACATTTGTCCTGAATAAATAATGCTTGGAGACCCCCAAGCTCAAAAACACAGAATCAAAGAACCATAGAATGGTTTGGGCCAGAAAGGATGTCGGCAATTGAATCTCGGACCCAGACCGGCAGGGAATTGGAATCCTTTATTCAAGGAGTGAGTTGGTTTTATACACTTTTCTAAGTGTTCCGGTTTGGCCAAATTTAGAAATATATCCTCTGAGAGAAGGCACAACCACCCCTCCCCCACCAGGTTTGGGAAAAAATAAATTTTCCTCGAAGGAAAGTGAAGAAGATAAAACTATTTATTTAACAAACACACGGGAAAGGAAAATAATGTTAAATGGTAAAATCTTTCGCTGTAGAGGAAAAACCTGGGAAAGTGTTCGAGTCCTCCCTTTGGTCTCCTCGGAGCTGGGGCTTGGGCCAGGGCCAGGCCCTCTGTGCCCGGTGGAAAGTCCTCCCGATGTGCTCTGATGTTACAGCAATCAGGCAGTCCAGTAGAAAAGGGAGAAAATCCGGAATTCCAGATAAGGAAAAGTTCAACTCTCAGTCTCTCTCCCGAGAACAAGAAACTGGAAAAACTGGCCAAAAGCTGACTGGAAAGCCGCAAGCCGAGTGCTTCCTCGCTCCCCTGCCCAGCTGGGGAAAAAAAACCTGCTATCTTTTTGTGTCCTTGAACAAGCTGCAAACTGCTTTGAGAAAGTTTTGCTCAGTTTTTTCCTTCCCCCTCTCAGGCTCAGTTTAGAGGCATAGAAAGGCACAGGAATTAATTTCTGGGCATAGGCAGCGATATGGGATACACATCATAAGGTCACCCCAAGACACTAAGGCACAGCATTTCCCTGTATGGCGTGACCTATCCCGTGTTGTCACATCAGCAACACACTTCGTAGGGGTCTGCCATGTGACGCCTCCTTCCCCCAGGGCCCCTGGAGACAAGCCTCTCTGTGCCGCCGTGTGCTCCTTTGTGCTGCCATGTGCCTCTGCAGGCAGGTTTCACAGCTCACAGCTCAATTCTCTCTTATAATTCCCCATAAATCCCCCTTTTCTGTTTTATACAAATAAGAATTATGACAATTATGAAACACATTGAACTTTGAGAAACAACGTAAAGTTGTCTTTTACCATCCCTCAGAGTCTGCAACTGCTGGGAGGTCCTGTTTCATAGTTAAAGATTTGGAGAGTCTTTCCTAGGCAGGACTTCCAAGTTTACCTCAAAAGAGGGTCCAGCTTTTATAAGATCAAATCAACAAGTCAAAATGACTTGATTATACTTTTAGGGCAGAGACACTTGGGTCTGACAGTATCATCTCCAGTCAGCCAGAGCTAAGGCTTGGCCAGAGCCTCAAGCTGTGACTGAGAAGGTTTCGCTAAAATACTTATAAAATTGCTTAAAAACTTTATTACTATCCTTCTGAATGCGATTGAAAAATTAAGAACATATAAACCTCTTTGCAGTCTTTTGCGGGGGGCACACCCCATCCCTTCACCCCCCTTTTCTGTTCTAACAGTACGTAACATGAACATCTTTCAACTTACTAAATTCAGGAAAATGTGTAACGACATGCAGTTTTCTTACTATGAGCAGTAAAATAATACATCTGATGTGTACTAAGTAAAAATAAGCAAGGTAATAATCATTATCTGCTTAAATACTTCACTGTTTCACAGAATATATATAAATCTAGGCTTTGGAAAATTGCAATTATAATAACATTAACTCTTTAAGTGGCTTCAAAAGGTTTCAAAAGGTAACAAGCCTAATTCTTGCTTAAAAAAAATAGCTTACAAGTTATAATTATTATCCATCACAAAAAGCAATCAAAACTGCAGGGTATTACAAGGTGGTGTGGTAAAAAAAAAGCAGCAGCTTGCAGCTGCTCTCGCAAAAGCTGGTGCAAATGCTGAATGCTGCAACCTCCCCACTCCTGGGGAAGGGGCTATTGGTCCACTCAGTCCTTTTTTCTAGCACAGTATCAGGTCCTGAGAGTCTGCAAGGAGCAGGAGCCTTGGCTGTAGCAGTGCGGGCCCCGCTGGCTCGCCTCTTCACCTCTCACATGCTGAGAGCCACTCGCAGCCTTCGCCATGCGCTGAGCGGAGCCGCGGCCCCGCCAGCTCCCAGCGCCGCTGATCCCACCCATCTGTGGTGTGGGGGTGGCTGCTGGGTGCATCCATGGCACGGCCCTGCCATGTGCTCACTGCCATGTACGCGCTGCCATGTACTCGCTGCCATGTACTCACTGCCATGTGCTCACTGCCGTGTGCTCACTGCCGTGTGCTCGCTGCCATGCGCTCACTGCCATGCACTCACTGCCATGTGCTCGCTTCCCTGTGCTCGCTGCCATGCGCTCACTGCCATGTGCTCGCTGCCATGTGCTCAATGCCATGCGCTCGCTGCCATGTGCTCGCTGCCATGTGCTCGCTGTCATGTGCTCAATGCCATGTGCTCGCTGCCATGTGCTCGCTGCCATGTGCTC
>NW_024582089.1:503035-587142 GCF_017639235.1 Corvus kubaryi | reverse complement strand
CCATGTGCTCGCTGCCATGTGCTCGCTGTCATGTGCTCAATGCCATGTGCTCGCTGCCATGTGCTCGCTGCCATGTGCTCAATGCCATGCGCTCGCTGCCATGTGCTCGCTGCCATGTGCTCGCTTCCATGCGCTCGCTGTCATGTGCTCAATGCCATGCGCTCGCTGCCACGTGCTCAATGCCATGTGCTCGCTGCAATGTGCTCGCTGTCATGTGCTCGCTGCCACATGCTCAATGCCATGCGCTCGCTGCCATGTGCTCGCTTCCATGTGCTCGCTGTCATGTGCTCAATGCCATGCGCTCGCTGCCATGTGCTCAATGCCATGTGCTCGCTGCCATGTGCTCGCTGCCCTGTGCTCACTGCAATGCGCTCACTGCCATGTGCTCACTGCCGTGTACTCACTGCCATGTGCTCGCTGCTATGTGCTCGCTGCCCTGTGCTCACTGCCATGCACTCGCTGCAATGCGCTCACGGCCATGCGCTCGCTGCCATGCGCTCGCTGCCATGGGCTCGCTGCCATGCGCTCACTGCCGTGTGCTCGCTGTCGTGTGCTCGCCTGTGCGGTGCAGCTCTGCCATGTACTCGCTGCCGTGTGCTCACTGCCATGTGCTCGCTATTGTGTGCTCGCCTGTGCGGTGCAGCTCTGCCATGTGCTCGCTGCCATGCGCTCGCTGCCATGTGCTCGCCTGTGAGGCGCAGCTCTGCCATGTGCTCACCGCTGTGGCTCGCTGCCATGCGCTCGCCGATGCCGCACGCTCGCTTTCCCCTCTGCCATATCTGCCGCCCCCACTGCACTCTCACAGAGGGCAAATGGAGAAGGAACACACTACCAGGAAAGGCCCCCCTGGCTCCAGCCGCTCGCCGTGACCAGGCTCCAGCTAATGCCGCGTGGCGCGGGGCGGCGCGAGCTCTTCTACGACACTGTCCGGCTCTCCTCCAGGGTCAAATGGGTCAGGGGACAAGGGGCCATCTTCTGGTTCTTCTCCCACAGCCCTGACAGACTTATGGTTTGCTGGCAGAGCAGAAGGGCTCGGCACAGCTGCCGCGGTGGCACAAGTGTCTTTCTTTGTCCGGTCTCTGGGTGCTGCATGCGCTGTGAGTGCCTTACACACTCTCCTCCACGGACACAAAAGCTTTGTCAGTACTGCTTCTAAAGCGTCCCATGACTGAGGATCAAAAATATTGGTACTATCTAAAGTTGAACCCCAGTTTTTTGCCCAGAACAAGAGTCTGTCCAAATCTGTAGACTCAACTTTCCTGCCGCGTTTCTTTAAAATCCGTTCCAACATCTCTGTGACGTTCTGTTTCTAGGATACACCATCCCCCATCGTCCCCCGTGGCTCACCTACAATTTGCAGGGATTAATCACTGGCCAGCTTTCCTGCTTCTTTCAGCAGCACTTCAAGTCCCAGGGGGCTCACTGACGGACGCACAGATAGATGTATAATAAATTCCTCACACGGGGCACCATTTGTCAGCGATTGAATCTCGGACCCAGACCGGCAGGGAATCGGAATCGTTTATTCAAAGCAGTGAGTTGGTTTCATACACTTTTCTAAGGCACAGTATTTCCCTGTATGGTGTGACCTGTCTCGTGTTGCCACAACAGCAACACACTTCGTAGGGGTCTGCCATGTGACACCTCCTCCCGCCAGGGCCCCTGGAGACAAGGGGCCCGCCGTGTGCTCTTTTGTGCTCTGTGCCACCGTGTGCTCCTTTGTGCTGCCATGTGCCTCTGCAGGCAGGTTTTACAGCTCACAGCTCAATTCTCTCTTATAATTCCCCACAAAAGGACCTCAAGGATCATCAGTTCCAACCCCTTGCCATGGGCAGGGACACCTTCCACGAGACCAGGTTGCTCCAAACAGGTGTCTGGGGGTATCACAGAGCATCTGAGGTTACGTGAGGAGTTTTCTGCCAGGATTTCCAGGAAGGAGGAGGCACAGGTAACTCAGGATGCCTGAGCTGCCTCTCCTGCAGGGAGCTGTGGAGCCAGCTCAGCTCAGCACGTTCCCCATGTTAATGGCCTGGGACTTCTCCAAACCCAGCAGAACAAACACCCAGGGGCCCAAACAGGCACCTGGAAAGGAAAGGAACCCACTCCTTGCTGGGCCTTGAATGCTGAAGGAAAGAGGCTGTCATGGTGCCAGCATCAGTATCTCTGCTTGTACCCACTCCTCTGCCTACTGTGATCCCAGGGGAGGGCAACAGGGTGGTGGCAACAGCCTGGGCATGGGCACCTCGTGTTCCTGGTGCTCCTGGGAAGGAGGAACAGCCCAGTGGCGCATCCATAAACATGGACAGAAATAGCCACAGTGCTCTCACATGGGTCTTGTCCCTGAAGCATCTTCCCAAAGGAAAGCTGGACACAACGACGACTTTGGCGTGGCTCCTCCTCAGGGCTTGGCCTTGGGCTGTGCCCCACTGGTGCTCCTGTGGCGAGCAGCCCAGCTCTGCACTGGAGATGTGGAGGAGCTGCCCTTGGACAACTCGTGGGCAGGCTGCATTCCCCTTTGGATAGTTCATGGAAGTGCCTGTGGCTCTGCTGCTGCCCCAATCACGGTCACCACCCTGTCCTTAGCATAGCCACGGGGCTGCAGGACAGTGCATGTGTCTCCTGCCACCATCTGCTCCTGTCCCCCAGCTCAGGTGGAGGGGAAAAGGGTCTTTCCCTCTGCCAAACCCCAGAAGATGTGTGGGACAAAGCCCCAGCCCTGGTTTCTGGGGATTGCACAGCCCCAGAAATGTGCTGGCACTTCCCCCTGCAGGGATGGTCCATGGCAGGAGGGTGGTGGCAGGGGACACTCATTGGGAAGATATTCCCACATCCCATGCTCTTGGCTCTGTCAGCACTGGGCTCTGCTTGACCTGTCCCAGGTAAAGGTAAGTAAAGGTGAGTAAAGGTATCTGCTCATCCCATCCCATCCCATCCCATCCCATCCCATCCCATCCCATCCCATCCCATCCCATCCCCTTCCTGAAGACCTGATAGCCACCATCAGCCTGTCCCTGCCTCAGTCGCTGGAGGAAAAGCTCGTCCATCCCTCCCCCCATCCATGCATCCATCCATGCATCCATCCATGCATCCATCCATGTATCCATGCATCCATCCATCCCTTCATCCATCCATCCCTTCATCCATCCATCCATCCATCCATCCATCCATCCATCCATCCATCCATGTATCCATGCATCCATCCCTCCATCCATCCCTCCATCCATCCCTCCATCCATTCCTCCAACCCTCCATCCATCCATCCCTTCATCCATCCATCCATCCCTTCATCCATCCATCCATCCATCCATCCATCCATCCATCCATCCATCCATCCATCCATTCCTCCCTCCCCGCCTCAGCCCATGGCTCCAGCCCATCCCATCGCAGTTCCCGGTGGTGGGGATGGTGCCTCTGAATCCCCCTCTCGTGCTCTGCCTGTTTTGGGAGCCTCTCCAGGCTCTCTCTGCCGCTTTCCCGCAGGGCGGGGCAGTGACTCAGCCCTGGCCGGGCTCAAGGTGGCTCTGCTCCTTTCCCACCATGCTGGCTGAGCCTGCAGAGGTGCTGCTGCTGCTCCCGGGAGCTTGGGGCAGGCTCGAGGGGCAGAGGGTACTGGGTGTGGGATTTGCTTGTGTACCAAAGAGCCGTCACTGCAAATACCACAAACACTCCCTGAGACATCTCCTCCTGCTCCCTCTGTCCTGGCTCCTCTTCTCCTGCTTCGGCGCCTCCTGTGGGAAATCATTTCTGTGTGACTTCTGGGTTACCCTTGGGAAAACAAAAGGAAAATATTTGGGATAGGCACAGCCAGTTTCTCATTGCACAGCCAAGAATGACAGAAGCCATTTAGGAGATGTGCTGCAGCCTGGGAAATCCAGGGTCCCACTGAAATCCTGCCAATGACCCTGCTCCAGTGATCCTTTCCAGTGTCTTTCCTCTCCTGGCTGCGTCTCCTCCCCTGGAAGGAAGCAGGAATTGATTTTCACCATGGGTAAAACGTGCTAAACAAAAGCTGAGGGTGGAACTCAAAGGCTCCCAGATAATCTGCAATTTTTCCCTTTACGTTTTTTGAGCATTTCTTTCAGCCCTGGGAAAATCAGTGGGACTGATTTTCCTGTTCTGCCAGGAGAGATCCCCGCTGATTGAAGCAGGAGTTACCGGTACTGGGAGAGAAAGGTAACTGGAGAAAGAGTAGAAAACATTGGGAAGAAAGCACTGAGATGCACAAAGCCAATCTCTGCTGCCCTTCATGGTACAGCACAGGCTGGGGCACCTCCCATGCTGAAACTTGGCCTGGGGAGCCAAAAGCAGTGACAGGGACTGCCTGAGCTCAGCTCTCTCAGTAAGATCCTTACCTTGTGAGGGTCTTTGTGGAGGCAAGTGTGGGGGTTCAGAGTGTGGCCATGGAGAACGGCTCTGTCTGGCGTGGGGCTTTGCGAGAGACGGGCGGGCCACGTTTGGCAGAGGCAAAAGAGCAGGAGGCGAAACAAGGAGCAGGATAGTTAACGGGAGATTGGGCGAGGAGATTGTAATCGGCGATGGTTGGACATGTAAAACATGTAACCTTAGAAAGTGAAGTTGTGTAGCTGCTGAACTGTTGGTTTGTAACGTATATAAAGATGTGCCTTGTACAATAAAATTTGGCTTTGCATGCACCCGGCGAAGTCCGTGCTCAATCACCGACAAGAAGCGCCAGGGAAAGGCAGGAGGAACTCTCCTTCCCTGGGAAAGTATTTGGTTTTGCAGTGCCAGAAACCTCCAATAGATTTATGACCTTTGAAAATTTCCACCTGTTCCTTTCCCATGGCATTCCCTGGGGAAGCCAGACCCACCTTGGACACGAGGGGGTTCTTCCCTGCTGCCCAGCCTGGGGGGGTTTGGCTGCTTTGCTCCTCATCTGCAGAAATGCAGCCAAGGCATGGCCCCTGCAGGCTCTGCACCCACACAATGCTGAGCTCTGGGACTGCTGCAGGAACTGCGCTCAGCTCCAGCCACCTCCCACCTTTGGGACACCCGAGATCTCATCCAGGACCTGAAATATTGATAAAAGTGTTGATCAAGACCAGATCTGCTTCCTAAAAATGCCTGTCAGCAGTTCCACCTTCCCAATGGCATTCCCTGGTGTCCTGCAAAGATTCCTGCAGTGCTCTTTTTGTGCTGAAACACTTTCTTGGTCTCCATCAGCTGGAATGAGGAGGCTGGGAGCACCAGGGATCTCATTTCTGCACCAGGGATCACATCTCATTCCTGCCACCGCATCCAGGAGGGGGTAAGAGGGAGGTAATTACACCACAATGTCAGGAAAATTAATCCACAAACACCAGAGGTTTATGTCCAAAGAGGAGACAGAGGAGTCCTGTTACTTTATTCGAATAAAGGGAGAGGCCATGGGGCATTCCCCCTGGGGTCTCTCAGATTTTTGGAGGGTACAGCCTCCTTTTAATCCGAATTTCCCGGCCGCATTTCCCTCTCTCTTTCCCCATTGGCTGAGGTACTTGAGAGGTACAGACTTCCCAGAATGCCTGATACCTAAGGTTCCCTTCTAAGGTATAACCCCCCTTTATTTTTAGTTCTTATTGAATTTTATGATTTTCCCATTGTTTCTTTCATCTCTCAATATCCAATTTCATTTATCAGCAGACCTACACATTGTTTGTAGAGACAAATCTCTTTCCATTCATCAATCAGTGGAACCCTTCTCATTGTTTCTTTTATGTCTCAGTACTAATTTCATCAACCAGCAGACCCAGAGCTTGTTTGTAGTCTCTCATTCCTTTCAACAACCTCTCATCAAAGCCTTTGCTGCATGAGAGGACCAAGCTGCAGAGAGTTGTGATGGGAGTCAGAGGAGCATTCCTGGGGCTCAGGAGTAGATGCCACATCCTGACAAACTGCTCTCAGTTTTCTTTATCTGGGAAATGTTGCTCTGGGTGTCACTGCTGCCCCCACCCTGATGGGAAGGTGCTGTGAAGGCTCAGGCAGAGCTGCAGCATTTTCTGCATCCCAGCAGTGCAGAGGAGAGGCTTCCTGGTGCTGGATGAGAGGGACACGGCCCTGTGCTTGGGCTGCCTCCTGGGGGTCCCTCAAAAAGCTCTCCTGAGACAAAGACAAGCTTAGGAAGCACTGAAAAAGGGGCCAAGAACACTCTGGGATCTGTAACAACTTCTGTGCAAGATGCAGCCTGCAAGGCCGGGTAACTGCGGGAGAGGTACCCCTGGGGGCTGTAGAGAGGAGCCCGAAGCCCTGCCCATTGCAGGGCAGGCAACAGGGAATGAGTCCCTGCGGGGCTGCTGCCTTGTCCCGAGCCAGCCCCACTCCCAGAGGAGCTGCCCTGGGGTGGGTGCTGGGGGGCTCTGGGTGCCAAACTCCTGTGCACTGGCACCTGTGGGGCAGGGCCTCCTGCCATGGGCTGCCATGTGTGCCCCACAGCGTGCCCTGTGGGGCTGTGGCACTGCCACTGTGTGTGGCCATGGGGCCACAGCAGAGCATGTGCTTGGGGTGATCCCACCCAGCACCCGGGAAACTGAGACAGAGGGACTTTGCTGAGCCAGCTTGTCCCAGCAGGAGCCTCATGTGTCCCTGCAGGAGGTGCTGGTGCTGTGGGGTCCTTGGGGCTGTTGAGGTTTCTGGCCTGGGCTTGGTGCTTCCTGCAGGTGCCCTGCACAGGTCAGGGTGGAATCTGGGCCATGGAATTCTCTTGGATGGGAAGTGGTGTGGCCTGGGAAAGTCGGGAAGTTCCGGTGCCTGGGACGTGTGGGACGGAATCCCATGGACCTGAATCCCATGGACCTCAAAATGAAGCGTGGGGGGTGCCCTGAAGTATCACAGGCAGAGCAAGAGGACTCAGACGTTGTGCTGTGGGATGGGAAGGGGCCGTGCCTGGGGCTGCCTGGCTGGTGGGATGAGGTTTTGCAGGTGGAGCCCTGTGGATTATTGCAGATCACAGGGGCTGTAAGACCTGTATGGTGTCCAAGGATTTAGTGCTTGCTCTCTTTGGGACAACGAGTGCTTCTGGGGGTGCTCTGCACCCTGTAGCACCCACTTTGTTCCCTTGAATCCTGCTGCAAGTCCCGTTACACCTGAGCTGAATCAGTGCATCTGTGAGTGTTGGAGCCGGGCTCTGGAGGGACACGTTCCACAGCACGGCTGAATCACACCTCAGTTGTCTTTTTCTTGCAACCTCCCCGTGGTCTTTGTGCATGTCCACAGAGCTCCCTATCCATAAATGGCTTTTGTCATGTGTCTACACACAGGATACAACCCCCAAAAGACCCAGTGGTTTCTTGGGATTCATTTCACCTCCGGCACACGGACAGAGACCCAAGCATGTGGTCGTCTGTTGGCTCCACTGGTGAGCAAGAATTCATTTCCCAGCTGGAGGTGTGTGCTGAGCCACAGTGCCACGTCCTGCCCTTCTCCAGTGTCCAGGGAGCTACTCAGGAATGGACAGGAGGACTCACCTGCATCCCTTGTAGACACTCCTGACTGGGTAGAAGGCAACTCACTCTTCCAGCCTGTCACTGATATGACCTTCCTTAGATGTGACTTCAGGTGGCATTCATGCCTGAAGAAGCTGCAGACTGGACATCCCCAGCTGGTGACGTTTGTGATGTCAAATTTAATCCTCCCAAGGACTGCTGGATGTGATGCTCCCTAAAGAGCTTTTATAAAACAATTACTGATGTACCACATTCAAAGCCAGTCACAAACACTCCTGCTGTGCCAGGGCCCAGGAGCAGTCTGAGGAAGGAGTGATCACAGCTGAAATGCAGTTAGGTTTTGAAGGGCTGTTGGGTCCACCCAAAGCTGGTTTAGACATTTGAGCTTGGGTGCTTTGCCTTTGTGCTTAATCCTTTAGCGCTCACCCACCCTTCAGCAGCCTGAGCAGAGCAGCAGAGGCTGCTCCTGGAAAGCAGCTCTGAGCCACGTGCAGGGGGTGGCCCCTGTCCCTTGTCCCTTGCACGGGCTCACAGACCATGCCCAGCCTGTCTGATGGGCTGCAGATCCTCTGTTCATGAGATCCTGGCAGTGGTACAGGATGATTCCTCAGCCTTGCCTCGAGTAAATACCAAACACAGCTCAGAGCTGAGCTCATTCCCCTTTGCCAGGTGTGTGCTTTGAAGAGTCTTCTGAAGGAGATCAAGTGGTGCTGCTTCCTTAATCCCTCTGTGAGGCTGCTGCAGTGCTTGCACACCCCAGTGTTCCCCAGCACTGGGAATCCAAAGCCCTTTGTTCATCCTGCACTTCAGCTCTCCCCTGGGCTCCTGTTCCTGCAGGGTCTAATGGAGAGACCAAATCCTTTGATGTTGTCAACAGCAATTCCATGGAGCAGGCTGGGAGTCCCCACAGGGCGCAGATGCAGCCTCCAATTTGGTCCTGACTAGCAGAAAAGCCTGGGCTCAATAAAAGCCTTCATATCCACCACCACAGGCTCATCCTCCAAAACAGCAACTGAGACGCAGATGCTTTTAAAGGGAAAAGGAAAGGGAGAGTTGAAGTTTCCAGGCAATGTGGGCTGCATTCATCATCCTGAAGCCCAATCCCAGCACACCCCAGCAGTGAGGAATTCCCTGAGGAAGGGCAGAAGGCAGCTGGCCTGGGTAAGCAGCAGGAGGAAAAGGTACCAGCGGGTGGTTTTCAAACAGCTGTTTTTATTTCTTTTTTGAAGACTGTTGGGGAAGATGAAACAGAAAAGCATTGTAAATATGATTGCCTGACAAAAGATTTTGGGAATATGAAAACTACAGGCAACATCGAAATGAAAGCCACTTTTGAAATACCAGGTCTTAGTTACTGAACAACTGGAAAACAATGGTATGGCCACTGAAGATAATCCCCTCTTGATGGAACAATACCCTCTGCTTGCAAACAGGTCCAAGGGTCAGAGCAGACCCTACTAGCTCAGCAGAAGGGGTCCAAAGAGTAGTTTTTAGAAGTTAAGATGTAACACTCTATGGTAATATAAGAACTCTTATAGGCTGTATGTAAATGCTATAGGATTTGTATCTTGTATTAGATTGGTTAGTGACAATTAGAATATTCAGTACAGAAGATGATTTATTGTATTGTAACCAGGACTTCAGACACTTCATTCCTTTCCTTCCTTACTTCCACTCTTGCTCTTACACCCTCTCTCTCTCTCACCTGCTTACTCTCTTGGGCCTGCTCAGAGCTGAGTCAGGCAGCTCTGAGCAGTGCCCCTATACCCACGCCTTTACAATAAACCGACTGTGTCCCAAGACCTGCCTATAGAGATCTCTCCGTCTCCGTCCTGACCGAACCCGTCAGTAACCTACAGAAGACAAAAATAGGAAAGGCTTCACAACCTCTTCCAAGTTCAACATAAACTACACCAAAGCTGCCAAAAGCAGTTGAAGGAACAACCAGCTGGAGCCAGAAGAATGAGCCAAAAAGTCAGAGCATCTCCCAGTAGAGGGGAACAACCTGCCAGGAGACGGGGGGGTCACGGGGTATCGGAAGAAGGAGCACTCAGGAAGGAGCAGAGCAGACGAGCAGGTATTTGCCTTTTCCATTTTGTGATGCCTGTGAGAAAGGGGGAGGATTCCTACAAGCTCCTGTACCTGACACATCAGTGACATTCCTGAGGATGGAGGAATTTTGGGGAACTAGAGACCAGTAAGGAAAGGGAGATAAATGACAGACAAACATCAGCACAGTGAAATGTTAAGTGATACACATGGCGTGAAATAATCTTACCTTTTGTGAGATGGGCATAGAGGTGACTCCATGGACCATTCATGGACAGCCCATCCCAGTGACGGCTCAAAAAAGACTCCAAGGGAACATCAGGTATGGACAGGGATGGAGCAGAGATCAGGAAGGGCTGTGATGTCCCAGCACAAGCCCAGGCTCACACGCCCTCGGCCCTGTGCTGTTCTGGGCTCCTCAGCCCAGGAAGGAAATCATTCCATGGGGCAGGGGCCAGAGGAGGTCACTGAGGGTCATGAGCTGCTGGCTCCGTGTGAGGAACTTCTGCAACCTGGCCCAGAGAGAAGCTGGGGAGGATCCCCTCGCCCTCACCACACCTCTGAAATAGCAGAACCAGGGAGCTTCAAACACAGCTCAGGTGGGGCAGGTCCGGAAGAAACGGGGGGGTTTTTGTAGGAACCCAGAGTGCCGAGAATATTTCTCTGCCTGTTTTTAAGGGTTCTTACCCCCCTGAACAACACTGTTTTAGCCTCCAACCTCGGAAAAAATTACCAACGATCAGACAAGAACTAGAAAATACAGTGGTGTGAATTAGGTGATAGACTGCTATGTAAGATTGTCACAGGATGAAAAATTTAGAGGTTTTGGGCTTCTCTTTGTAGTACATAGATAAGAGTAAAAAATATCAAAATGGAGGATTGTTGTTGTTCTCTAAACCTTCTTCTCCTTCTTCTACCACTCCACGTTCTGCAGTAAAAGTAGTTTGGAATGATTGGATAGAGAATTCCACAGTTCCTGCCCGTGTTACTGAATAATTGGTAGGAAAGTGAAAATAATGTACGTTTTTAGAAACCATTAGTTAAATTATCTTTAAAAGGCCATGTAAATCTTGATAATGAGAGCCCTCACTCCTGCCTTCTGTGCTCTATGCTGTACCTGGGTCACGCTGGTGGCTCTGTTCCTCTGATAAAACTTAATAAACAACTATCTGGCAGCATTGAAACTCCGGGAAAAGTCTCAGTTTATCTTTGAAACTCCTTGCAAGGACTTGTAGAAAATTCTCTCCCATCAGGAGGGATTTGATTTATGGCACGGTTCAGTGTCAGTTTTCCCTGCCACAGCCTTTGGATCCCTTCAGCAGTGACACAAATGACAGCAATGGTAATTAACTTCTTCATGGACTGAAGTGATGGCTGGGAAAGCTGCTGGGAGAGAAACCCACCGAGGACAAAATCATGGAGTCACAGAAGATCCTGGGCTGAAAGGGACCCACAGGGATCACTGATCCAAGCCCTGGCCCTGCCCAGACACCCCAGCAACCCCACCCTGGGCATCCCTGGGAGCGCTGTCCTGGGAGCGCCATCCTGGGAGCTCCTGGAGCTCTGGCAGCCTCGGGGCTGTGCCCATTCGTTCCCTGGTGAGCCTGGGCAGTGCCCAGCTGGAGGAAATGGGATTTACAGCTTCCTTACTCCTGTTGGATAAGGCAGAGCAGTCCAAGCTGATTCCTGCTGCAGGGTAACAGGGTTTTTTCAGACCTTTCAGACCTTTCTTATTTCCTACCACTGGCAAAACAACCAAAATAAAATCATCCAAACCAGGAAGCTTGAAGAAATTCCAGCAATTTTTATTGATTTCAGCTTTTCCAATGAAGCAAATACATACAGTGCAGCCAAAACAAAACTCTGAGACGTTTTTCTCACATACCTATATCTTACAGAATACACTGTAGAGCTACAGACTGGTAAGGCTGAGTTGGTCTCACAGTGGTGTGTGTTCAGAGAGGAATAAAACTGCCTTCGACTCATCCATGAGGCTTCTGAAATGCCAGGGTGGGATTGTACACACACAGAATAAACAAAGCATTTGTAAGAAAATAGACCAAAAAAGCTCTGCTGCACCCAGGACAATGAGGGTGGTGTTTATTTACACGGCTGGGTGTCCCATTGCTCCTGTTCCTGCTGCTGCTGGCGACGCTCCTTCTTCCCCCTCAGGAATTCTCCATCCCTGTGCCACAGACCTGCCCTGTCCCTGTCCTGGGGGTGTGCCCTACCCTGGCTCTTCAAGGAGCAAGGAACAGGAAACCAGCTCATCAGAGAGGATGGCACAGTTAAAATCACGCCTTAAAAAAAATACCTCCCCAGAATGCAAAAAAAATTATACTGGAGGTGAAAACAGCATTAATTTATGTTGGAGGGAACCTCACTGAGCTCCCAGAATTGCTGGTTATGAGCAACACCACTTATTCCAGTAAGTCTGATTTTCCCTTCGCTTCTCACAGCTGGGCATCAAAGCCACTTCACTGACTTGAGTGGAGTCTGGTGTCCAGATTTTAAAGAGAGACTGAGAGGAAAATAGAGGCTGCCAGAGAACTTCCCAGGGAAGATGCAGCTGCAGAACAGCCCTGGGATGGCAGAATGGTTGTGGTTCCTGCAGCCCACAGGTCTCCTGAGTGAGCTCTGCCGTGAGGTTTGCAAGCAGTGACAAACAGCATCCTAAAAACAGCTCCATGGGAGGAACCTCTGAGCTCAGGGCAGGGACAACATCCCAGCCAGGTGAGATTGCTCAGGGCTGTGCCCAGTCACGTTTGGAAGAGCTCTGAGCATGGAGACAGATTTTATTTTTATCATTTTGTTAGCTTTGAAAAAAAAAACTGTAATAAAAACAACTGTAACAATGGTTTTTGTAATAAAATTTATGTGAATGATGGATCTGTCTCCTGGAGTCCAATACTCACTAATGAAATCTCCAGTATCTGTAAATTTAATTGTGAGCAGATGATCATAAAGCTACGGCTCTTTGTGCCTTGTACCGTGACTCAGTAACTGCACTGGGGGTGAAAGCAGCTGCAGTGTTTTAAAATACAGCCTAAATCACAGCCAATTAGAGTGAATTTCCTAAACATTCCGTCATTCCATTTTGTAGTTGTTTCCCCGATTAGTTTTCCAGGGAAAAGCATTCGCTCCCAGGACTTGTGCTGGACGTGCCATTACAAAACAAACCTGAATGCAAAATTGCACCGAGCACTTCACACCCAAACGGAGCCAACCCTGTGGATGCTGCAGCCCTGGGGGACATCCACAGATGGGTCCTGCCCAAAGCACTTGGAACATTTTGCATCTGGGAATCCACATCCAGCAAGGGAACTGCTGGGGGGTGGAAGGGCTCTGCCCACGGGCTGGGGCTCTTTGCTCTGTTTAAATCCTCCTGAAACACTTCTGTGCTACTGGATTCTCCTGGTTCTGCCTCTCCACTTCAAAGGGGCTTTTTCCCCCTCTCTCATTTGGCTGCAGCTCAGCACAGAGAGCTCCCGACTGAACATGGGCAAAGAGTGGCTGCTCATTAAAGTGCAAAGGATGAAGCCACCCTTTGTAGCCCAAGAGGAAAAACAGCTGGAAATGATCTCCCTCTGTGGGCAGAGCTCCCTGTGCTCCAAATGGGGACCAACAAGGGCAACCTGGAGCTGCAGCAGAGCAAACCCGAACTTCACAGGCGGTTCTTTAGTGGGCACAAATCACCCCATGGATGTGAACTGAACATCCTGAGTCCCACCAATTTAGGAGCCTGACACTTGAAGTGAGACTGCTTTTCCATTTCCAGGCTCATAATCCATCCTTCCCAAGCACCTCCTTAACCCCCAATGTTTGAAAAACGGCCCTGTGCCCCTGCCCCCTTTGAGGAATAATAACCAGCACAACAATCCTGTGTATGGGACAGGCAGCAAACACAGCCTCAGCTGCTCCCTCCCCATGAGTCTGAGCTGTGTCCCCTCCACGGGGAGGATATTTTTCTTCTGGAGAGAAGAAGGTTGTAAGAATTGAGCTGCCCTGAAATGAGCTCAGCAGGCCCTCATCACAGCCTCAGCATCACAGGCAGATTAATGCAATTCAAGATCCCGAGAAATAAAACATTTCCAAACCTGACATCACACAAGTGCTCACATTCCTTTGCACATTAATACCAGTTCTTTACATTGATCAGTAAAAACAAAATAGGATTAAAGAGGCCACATCCCCCCTTCTTTCATTCCTGTGGCAGTCAATGATTCCAGTGGAAAAGCACTTGGCTTGTCCTGCTCAGCTTCTCAAATGCCACCTCTGTCCAGGTACAGTCAGGAACTGGAATTGTTCTGGTGCTCAGAATGGATCAGAACCTGGGAATGTTCGAGCTCTGCAGCTGTGTCCCGACTGTACCCTCACAAAGAGCTTCAGGGAAGGGTGACCGAGGCCTGGGAGAGAATCTGCAGGTGTCAATTTGCTTCTTGAGATAAAGAGTTCATGTGACAGGAAAGAAAATGCTAACAATTATCAGAGAAAAATCCTAAGCAGAGAAGAAGCCCTTGTTCATAACTGTTAGGAATAACCAGCCTTGGAAAGAAGAGCATCCTTGTGTGTAACTGTTAATTATGGCCAGATGCAAAGGGGCAACTTGACCTAAAATTGACTTTTTCTTGTGTTTGTGCATAAAAATATGCTGTGACAAATTTTTAGCATGGCAGTGTTTGATGCATGGATAGGGTGGAATTGGAATAAAACCCTGCAAGGGGTTAAACTGCACAATCACCCCAACTTTGGGTGGAAAACAGGGGACTAAGCTGGAGGAAGATCCTGCTCCTCACGTGTGCTCTGTATGTGCTGCCTGCACACACCTCCACATCACACCCAGAGTTACACAGACACACTCTTGGCAAAAAAATAATTATTGACATCGAGAAAGTATATCAAAGTCCCTTCTCCCCCCTAAAAAGAAGAAAATGCTTAAAAATATCAGTGTCATCCACATGAAATCCACGTGTTTGGTTTGCTTTACAGTTGAGTTGAACTCAGAAACTCTCTACATGTTTAACATCCTAAGGAATCGTGGAAGGGTTGTTCTTCCTGGACATGAACCAACTCCAAATTCTGAAATGGGAAAAAAAAAATAAAACAAAGAAAAAGCAACCCCCCAGATAATTAAAGCATTCAAGAGATCTTTTCATTACAGCAAACCCCAGCTTTTAATCTTTTCTCCAAGCCTGGCTGCAGTTTCTTGGGTGCCCACAGCTTTTCACCCTGGACTTCCATGCTCCTCGGAGTCCCAGTGAAAACATCCCAACAGAGCAGGAAGTGAAATCCATTCCTGGGCAGAGGGGAGGAAGCGGCTTTGGCACTGTTTCCTCTTGGTTTGATCAGAAGGCCCATGCTGGGGAAGGGAGCAAATCATTCCCTCTGCATAATCTCAGACACCACCCACAAGACCCCTGGTATTTGCAAAGTGTTTAAAGCTTTTCCCTTCAGTGGGAATCTTGAGTGAAAAGTGCCTGATGGCTTCAATCCTCATTTCACGCTGAATATAAACCCATAACGATGCCCTGGAAATTCTGCCCATGGTTCCTCTTCCCTGGATTCTCTATTGGAATTTTCAGTTGACAGAATGTGGTTCTCAATTCTGACCTGAGGCTGACAGCTGGATTAAGGGCTCAACCAATTGCTAAGGCTAATGGCTGAAGGCATGGCTGTGCTGGGGTTCACTGCAACACTACTGGCACTGTCTGGATAACGCCACTCAAAGTTCAGGAAAGAGGGCACTGCCAGGGAGAATCCCAGGAAGAGCCTCACCTCTGAGGGTTTGGAAAAATGCACTGAATCAGTGATTGCTTGGCAAAGGAAGTGAGAGGCACAGCCAAGCCCAGCAGCTTTGTCTGTCCTGTGCCATCTGTGCTGAGCATCTCCAAAATGCACAGCTGGGCAGTGGGGGCAACATCTGCCCTGGGCCTGGGGACAGCACAGCCCCCAACCTCTCTCAGATTGGGCTGGGAAGATTTGGGATGAAAATCTCACAAACACACTTTTGGGGTGATCAAAAGTAGCAACAATCTCAAAGGATTCCTGTGCCCCAAATCCACCACGAGGGCCATGTTCTCACCTGCAGCCTGAACGTGCACGGAGAGGCTCTAAAATCTGGAGGAGAGGGTCCTGAAGGTCGTTCCAGCTAAAGATCCCATCATGTTCTTATCAAACCCTTGCTGAAAAAGCAGAAACACAGGAAGTGCAGTGAGTGCATATCAGTTTCTACACTGAGAGCAGTTACTGAGCAAAGTGTGCTTCACTCTCAGCCAACCTCCTCTGTCAGCCCTCTGGGTGCCTTTGTCACCCTTGTTGATGAACTTCATAGAAACATAGAACCACGGAATGGTTTGGGTTAAAGGGACCTTAAAGCTCATCTCATTCCCCTCTCCCCTGCCATGTCCCCAGGGGACACCTTCCACTAGCCCAGGTTGCCTTTCCTTGCATTGCTTTCCATCAACCCAGAGCTGGACTCCAGGTTTTTGGAGGGAACTTTTATTTAATCATTTGCTGAGTATTGTTTCATTTAGCTCCTCATCCTGAAACAGGAGCAGAAGTCTTTGCATGCTGGATGTGCCCCTGCAGACTGCCACCCTCCTCCCCTGATGTTTAGCTATGCAATAAGCCTGTGTGTGAACGCCAGAGTGACTGAGTCACACCAAAATGAGCTGGCACAGGCTGTGAGCAGAGCCTGGCACAAAACTGCCCCAGCTCCTGTGCAGAGAGTCCCTCACTGTTAATATGGGAACAGTTTGGATGCTCTGCTCCTGCCCCCAGGTGCTCCCCTTTGTAGGCATTCCTCCTTCTCTTTAATTTGGCCCTTTACTCTCTGCAGGTGCTGCTGCTCTTGAGTTGGAAAAACCCAGCTTGTTCAAAGAAAGCCACTGGGAGAAGGAGCTGGGAGTTGGGAGTGGGAGCTGGAGTTGGGAGCTGGAGCTGGCTCAGTGCCTGTCTGGCTCTGCACTTTCCCAGCTTCTGTTGCAGGGAGCAAAACAAATCCCAGCTACTCCTCCTCTTGGTTTGAAAGCTTACCCTGACTGCAGGGGGGCTGTAACCACAGGGCAGGGCCGTGGACACAGAAGAAAATGGGGAGAAAGAGAGGAGGGACCTTGACAGGCACCTGTTGGGACCTGATGGACTGCAATGAAGGGAATCCCCTAAAGGAGGGGGAGACGCCCAGTGTGTCCCAGCCCCGAGCAAGGGCTGTGCTGGGGAGCATTCCAGCACCATCCCCAGTGAGGAAGGTGCCTGACACAGGCACGTCACCATCTGCTCCATCCCCACAGCGAGTCCCAGCAGCGACCCCCTGCCACTGCTCAGATCCCAGGCGGGTCCCCAAGTGCCCCGGGCTCCTCCTGGGCCCTGCCCTACTCAGGGCCTTTACCAGCTCCCCACTTCAGCAAGTGAGCAGCCCGGGGCTGTTCCTGACTCCCAGAAGCAGGAGTGTTGTCCTCACCTGCTTGAGCACACTCTGGAGCTCCCTGTTGGACCAAAGGTCTGTCAGGAGGAGTCGAGCAGCTTCGGCCGCTTTTGGACAGGAGCTGGGAAGATGAAAGCAACAGGAGGATTATGGCAGGAGCAGAGCAGCACCCCATGGACACTGCTGACCGCCTGGACAAACCCAGCTCCAGCTGGGAGCCTGGCCAGCCACGAGCAGGACTGTCAGTGACACCCTCCCTGCTCTCTCAGCAATATTGTGGGACAACAACTGTGACCAGAGCAGGGCAAATGAAGGAGAGGGGAGGATCTGAGTGGGAAAATGAGCTGAATGAAATGAAACTGAGCTGAGTGTGAAATTTGAGAGAGGGAAAGAGAAGGAAAATGGTGCCAACCCTTCGCTGGAGTCTGCAGGGACAGCGTGGGTGGATCTCCTGGGAGAGGGCAGAGGAGCGGGCTCGGAGCTGCCTGGAGAGGACAAGGGATGGGAGCCTTTGCAATAACAACATCTGCAAGCAGCCCAGAGCCCTTACTCAGCACAAGGGAACAGATACCTGCTCATGTAACAGCTCGAAACCGTGAGTCATCGCAGGACCTTTTATAATTTTGGAACATTTCATACCCAGATATCCCCTCCCTGCTGGCTCCCATCGCTGCTCCCGATCTCCTGGGCCTCCTCCTGGCTGTGGGAGACTCCTGCTCTGGGTTCAGGGCAGCAGCCCCAGCCTGTCCCACCCAGGGTGATGGAGAGGAACAGGACCAAGCTCATGACCCTCCCTGTCTAATACAGCTCTACAAAACCTCATGTCCTCAAAAATAGTCCCCAAAACATTCCTCAAAACAGTCCCCAAAAGCCTACAAGAAATGGGACCAATAGGTCGTGAGAAACCTGGGACATCAACTCCGCACTTTGAGTGTGGCAGGACAGGGATGGAACCACATCCAGTAAATTTTGGGGCATTTTTCTGACATACACAGCAGCTGTTACCAAAGAAATGATCGAGTTTAACTTGGTCATAAACTTCAAAGGGGTTGTGCAGCTCCTGGCTGGAGGAGAGCCAGAAATTCCTGAGCAATGCTTTGGGACAGAAAAAACAGGTTTTATTGCCCAATCTCTTCTCTAGTTATAACCACCCCACGCTCTGTCACCAGAATGACAATGCTGTAAAACATTTTTTGGCTGAAATGTTGTCTGTGGCTGAAAAGCCATTCAAGCCCTACAAACCCAAGGGTAGCTGTGACCAGACAGGCAGAACATGAACTGGACTCTCTCTTTCAAGGATTTGTAGTTTCAAGTTGTTTCTCTCTTTCTAAACTAGAGTAATTTTCTCTTATTTTAGAAATAATTTACTTCTAATGATGCTAAATATGTACTTTTTGTGACTGTCTCCAGAAAACACCTCAGAAGTTTTGTATTTTCAAGCCAAAATTACCAGCATTGGTACCTGAGTCATTTATGAATTCAGGCAGAATTTCTAAACTCTTCATTTGAAGGACTGGCACTGACTGTTTCATACAGCATTGACTGCTAGAAATTAGGTATAAAAAGCTCATTATGAACTGGTGGAGCTGTGATGCCAACTTCAGTAGGCAAACAGCATATCCCAAACAAAATAGTGTGAATATAGCAGTGGATAACACGGAGCAGAATATCAAGGACAGCTGATTTGGGGAAAAAATTCCTTAACAATAAATTGCCTGAAAATTAAAGTTGATTTTAAGGACAGTCTGTTTTTTACAAACAGAATTATTCATGAAAAAATGTGGAAAGGCAATGAGGGAGATGTCCCCTTGGTGGCAGTGGGAGGAGTCATCCAAAAAGCTACAGACTCAACAAAAACAAGACACAATCAGAAGGAGATGGTGGGGAATGGGGAGAAACAGAATGGCGGCAAGAAAGACAAGAATTTTGTCCATAAATATCAAATAATGGGGAGAAAGAATCCTTCCTCAAAGGACAAAAGTACAAAGAACTTTATGTGTGTCACAGAGAATGCCAAGGAGTTCCCAGAACGAGGATTTCTTCAGGATGTGAGAAAATTATAAGATTGATATCAAGGTGCAGTCTTCAGAAGAAATGGGAAATTGGAAATGTGTGGATGAGAAGAACCCTCTGGCACAGGGAATAATCAAAGGAAGACCTGAGTTTCTCGAAAGATTAATTTTGGTGAAATGCTGTGGTGGAATTCAACTGCAAAATAAAACTGCAATAGCAAAGGTGTGAAAAGTGAAGGAACAAAGAGAAACAGCAATAAATCCACGGTAAAGGGATGAACTCCAAATGTGATGCTCTAAATACAGGGAGAGGTTTTGGACAAAGCTTTGCGTGCAGTCAGTAGAATTAATGAGGAGAATTTAAATTTAATTAGTGAAATAATGTTGCTTGAAAATGAGCAGAGAAACGTTTTTCAGACAGTTGGAGAAGAAAAATGAAAAGGAAACCAAACACCCCAATAAATCAGGTCCAGTGGCTTGATTTTCAGAAACACCACCAAAATTTGAAGGAAATATTCAATATTTTGGCAACTTGGATTAAAAATAATGAAGAGTGAAGGAACCCCACATGACCATGAACCCCATACCATAGATGGGAGCATCTGCAGGAGACACAATTACTGAATTGGGATGCTCCAGGAAGAAGAAGAAACCACATCCATCAGATAAACTGCTGAACCCTTTCTGCCTCTCAGTCAGAATCCAGCTTTGAGAAACATGAGGAGAAAGAAACCTGGGAAGAGAGGAGGACATGGGAAAGGGTAAGATCCATAACTCACTGGTCTGGAACCTGGAGTCTCTTTCTAAGCTATGACTCTACAGCTGTTTGAGCAGGTTGAGCTCCTGGTTTGCTCCTGGTAACGCAGTGAGAGCCCAGCTCAGAAACACAGGGCAGGATCTGTGGGGGGCAGAGGAGACACGGGGAGGGAGCCCCAGACACCAACCCCAGCCTGGGGGCCAGGGAACGTCCACAGGGAACTGAGGCAGATTCAGAGAGAAAACTGCAAAATCCTGACAGGGTGCAGGGTGTCCCTGTGTCCTCCCTGGTGACTGGGTCACCCCTGAGCCCCCGTCCCCCCTCTCTCTGCTGCCTGCGGTGCTGAGGAAGAGGAGGAGGTTGATGATGTGGGACTCACCACATGCAGAACCCCAGTGGGGACCTGGGGGCCTCAGCCAGCCCCCAGGAGAGGTGGGGTACTTATTGATTTGCTAACTGGGGAGGGGGGAGGCTCCTTCTGATGTAGGACTGGACAAATCCCACCCTCATTTTTCTTGTTTATCTTCACAGGCAACACGTGACAGTGGGAAAATTTCACCTTGTGACCCAGCAAGAGTCCAAAGTCTCTCCAACATCTGCTCTACTGGAACAGCCTGAAATACTACAGCTTGAACAAGTAAGATTAGTCCTGGGTGGAAATTGTTCTCTTTTCTTTTTTCCTAAGAACTGAACAGCATAAAAATCTTCTGGGACAAAAATGAATAATGAAGGAAAAGGAACAACTCAAGTTTTGGACTTTGTAGGAACTGGGGAGTTTCTCGGGAGGACTTTGTGATCCAGGCAGGACTGGAGACATCTCCAGAGTTTGGTAACTCCTGACAGCTCAGTGAGTCACTTCCAACAAAGCTCATCCCCAGCAGCCAAGGCAATTAAAGTGTTCCCAGCCTGGGTTGTGCAAGGCTGTGCTGGAGCAGCAAATTACTGAGCACTGCTCTGAGGGAGCCACAGTGGGACTTCAGCACGAGTAAATGCCATTCAAAACAACGAGGGCTTAGGACAGGGCTGGGTTTCATGGTAATTGGGCTCGTTGAAGAGTGGAAGCAAATAAAAGCAGCAAATAGAGTGATGCTCCTTGGCCCAGGCCCAAACTAAACAAGGAGGCCCCGTGTAATGACTGAGAGTGTCTCTGCCATGGAACAAGAGGTGGATTGGAAGAACTTTATCAAAGGATGATGAAGGCATGCAAATGGCTTTTCACAACAGAAAACAATGGGTTACTTGTCTAAGGCATTTTAAAACAAAGACAGATGGCAGGAGAGATGAAAGCCTAGGAAGGACAGAACATGGTCAAAGATAATGGAAGTATAACACCAGTTTGGCCAGAAATGAACGCAGAACTTGGCAAGGCTTGACAGGCTTGTGCTGCAGGGAATATGGATAACAAACAGGACAGAATTCCTACCACCAAACCCCAAACCAAGTCCTAAAATAGAAAGTGGTAAAATATGATGAGATTGCTCAGCTGGTGTAAAATACAGGAGTAGACCAGGGAGGTACTTAAAATAATTCCTGTGTATGTTCCCTCAGAGCTGCGTCTTGAGGAGGATGATTCAACAAAAAGAGTAAGAGATTTGCACATAAAAGTTAAGGACAATCCTTGTGTACCTGCAGTGCTGAACCTCAGACCTGACCTTCATGACAAGGTTTGAGGGAAGCCCAGGAGCCAGGAAGTCACTGACATCCCCTGTTCTGAGGGCTGGAATTTTTCATAGATCACAGAATCCCAGAGTGGTTTGGGCTGGAAGGGACCTTAAAGCTCATCCAGTCCTACCCCCTGCCACGGGCAGGGACACCTTCTACTAGCCCAGGTTGCTCCAAGTCCCATCCAACCTGGCCTTGGACACTTCCAGGCATGGGACAGCCACAGCTTCTCTGGGTACCCTGTGCCAGGGCCTCTCCACCCTCACAGGGAAGAATTTATTCCTCATATCCAGTATAAATCTCTCCTCTTTTCGTTTGAAACCATTCCCCCTTGTCCTGTCACTATCTGCTTGTGTAAAAAGTCACTCCTCCTCTTTTTTATAACCTCTATAAGTACTATTTTTAAAAGACTTTAAGATATTGCTGCTTAAGTTCTTTTTAGAATTTCCTAAAATTCAATCAGAAAATTTCCAGAGGCCCCTTTGCAAATCCCACCCTGGATGGCTCCTGCCTGTTTCCAAGAAACCAATGCTGAGGATTTCTGCCCACCACCATGCCCAGTTCCTTTATTAGGAAGGAATAATGCTCTACTCTGGCTCCAAAGGGTGTTGGGAAGGCTCTGAGGTCAGTCTGTCGCTGCCCCTGCCTCATGCCCCACACTCACCCGTTCCGGCACAGGCTCACTACATTATTTAGCAAGTTGCTGGACAGGTAAGACTTTCCCAGGTGAGGGTTGGACATGATGAGGTTCCTCAGAGTGTAACAAGCTGATGTCATGATCTCCCCATAGCTGCTGGTGTTTCCAGACTGGAACGACAGGAGACGGGACACATCTGGGAGCACCTGGTGAGCTAAAGAGGTGGAGGAATGTTCCAATCAACAATCAAACACAATCTGGCACAAGTGAACGATGCTATTTGTGTTAACAGCAAGCAGAGTTATCTCTGCAGGGAGGCATCCAAGTGTTGGACAGCAATGGCATCAATGTCATCAGTGGGTTTTTCCAAGACAAAACGAGGACTGCAGGCCTTTGGAAGGGCAGTGCTGCTGGCCATGTGCACTCAAGTCCAACTCAGTTCCCAAAACACTGCCACCCTCGAGGTCCTGCAGGTTTGTCACTGTCTGTAAAGCATGGCCCGTGTCACACAGCACTGGGGACTGTCCTTGGGGCCAGAGGAAATGACACTGCTCTGCCCAGTTCTGGAGCTTGGCTAAGTCTCCTTATGGGGCTTACAAAGCGAGCTGGGCAGACCCCACAAAGCTGAAAGCTGGGATCCAGCATGGGGGAAGGACTTACCCATGGTTTTGTGGAGCACAGGATGCCTGGACATGTTGCTCAGCAGGGAGGCCCCGGACCGGACAACCTCGGAGCTGTTGGACTGGAGCAGCCGAGCGATGCGGGGCAACCCCTTCTCCTTCAGCCCAATCAACTGGCTCATGGCATTGGACATCTGAGGGAGAGCAGAGATGTCCATGACCTCCAGTGCCAGCGGGAAACAGCTGGGATGATGGTGAGGGCTGGAGGAATGTGACTATACCATAAAATGAGCACTGTACAATCCTTTCTCCTGCTGCCACAATCCCACTTTGTCAGTTTTACCTCTCTTCCCCACACTTACGGGAGCCTGGAGCAAAGGAGGCTCAGGAAGCACCTTCTGGCTCTCCTCAACTCCCTGACAGGAGGGTGCAGCCAGCAGGGGGTCAGGCTCTGCTCCCAGGGAACAAGGGACAGGACATGGGGAAATGGCCTCAAGCTGCCCCAGGGAAGGTTTAGATTGGATATTGGGGAAAATTCTTCACCAAAGCAGTTGCCGAGCAGTGGCACAGCTGTCCAGGGCAGCGGTGGAGTCACCATCCCTGGGAATGTTCCAAAAATACGTGGATGGGGCACTTGGGGACATGGATTAGTGGTGAACATGGGTGAACAGTTGGACTCAGTGATCTTAGAGGGCTTTTCCAAGCTTAATGATTCCATGATTCTGTGACATTTGAAAAGTCAGCCTCTCATCTGCTGTGATGCAGCTGGTTCTGCTGTCCTTTGGAGCCCCAGTGGAGCAGCTGATCACTCAACTGACATTCCAAAAGCTGGAGAAGTTTTGCTTTCATGTCCACGTTGCCCTCACCCTTCACAACCCCCTGGCAGCTCCCTGCCCTGGCCCTTCACAGCTCCCTGCCATGCCGCAGTGGGCTTTTGGGGAGCAGGAACAGACAATGGATGCCTTTAAAAAACAATCTGAGGACTAAAAATACTCATCTTGGATGTGATCTCATGCCTGTAAATGTAGAAAGTCCCAGGATGCAGCCAGGGCAGATGTTCAAGCACAGAGTTCAAGCACATCCCCTGAATAAACTGCCCTTATTGACAGAGCTTGAACTGAACTTCTCAGCTACTGCCCAGCAGAAAGGCTGCTGGAGACACATGTCCAGCAACAGTGACATGGGAATGGAGAGAAGGGGCTGGAATGTGCCCTGTTCCATGTTGACACCAGCAGGACTGGGGTGTGTAAAGTGAAGCTGAAGGACATTCAGAGCCATCCTCTAGAGCTAAAGGATCACAGCAAGCTCCTTAAGTTCTTCCCCAGATTCCCCTTCCATCAAATGACAGCAAACCCAGCAACTCCAGCTCCAGCTCTGAGCTGGAATGAGACCCTTGAAGGGAGGAGCCACTTCTGCACATCCAAATTTCAGCCATTCCATTCCAGGAGGCTGAATTAAGTTGTTCCAGCACTGTCAGAGCTGGGTTTGGTTGTTTTTCTCTTGTGCAATGTTGATTGCTGAAATTTTCTTTTCCCTGGAGCACAAAACTCCAGCCCCATTTCTCTGACCAGCTCTACCCATACGTGACAGCCTCTCTCCACCTTCTGGTTTGTGGCACTGCTTAGTTAAATTGCCAAAAGTCAAGGTGCACAATTATTTAGCATGGAAATCGTTGTGACAAAAGGAGATCAGAGCTGGCAGGTTAATGCCATCCCAGCAGGGAAGGCTCTGTGTGAGTCACCTGTGTCTCTGGGTGGGACACTCCCCACACGTGACACGCCTCTCCTACCTCTGGAATCGCTTTATCTCCCCATCCATCTTATTTAAATTGGGATTGATGGAGCTGGGCACAAACAGACAAGTCAGGGGCTGTCCCAGTGGAGGCAGCCTGCGAGGACCTGCCCAGGGCAGCAACGTGGGCCCACGGGGCCGTGGTTGTGACGTGTCCCTCACGGTGCCACAGCATCACCCAGCCCCTGGCACCGCCACACTGCCATGCCCACGGGTCAGGACATCTGTCACAGCTATTTTACAGGCAGCTCTGGGGTGTGGACAAGCCACAATCCACAGCACAACCCACCCTGTCATTAGAGCCACCTCCCCTTGGAGCACACGCACAGGCAGTGGCTCAGCCCTTCTCCCGCCTCTCATCACATCTGGCTACGGGTGCACATCTGGGTTCACCCTCACTGCTGCCCTGGGGAAGGGCGACCAACAGACTGAGGGAACTTGGAAACCCAACAAACTTGGAGCTTGGAAGTGTATGGGTCTGGAACAGATCCTTGGGATGCTGATTATAGTCCCCCAGGAGACCCTGAGTTTGGAGTTAATAAACACCCCACTGGATCAAACACTGCGGAAAGACTGGCTGTGGTGCCCTGAGGTTTAAGAAGGACATTTTCCTTTTTCATGGCTGAGAAGTGATGATGATCAGCGACCTTAGAGGTCTTCCCAACCTTACTGACTCTCTGATTCATGGAAGTGCTGACACATTTGGGTGCACACATGTGGAGGGGAGGGAAGCTCTTACCAGCCCTCGGCTCGCAGTGAGGTTCTGCAGAGCTCCAGCACAAGCTTCCAGGGTGGCATCCTTCTTGCTCTGATCCATCAGGGACAGGTACGTGCGGATGGCATCTGAGTGGTAGAGCCAGCTGGGGCCTTTGGGTTTGAAATCCTCCTCGGGAAGGGGGACCCCGTACTCATCATTCTACAAAGACATGAGAAACGGGGAGCTCAGATCCTGCTCTTCCCTTGCAGCCCCTGCGTGGGGCAGAGCATCCCATTCCCAATCCCTCTGTGGCACATCCTACCTCCATTTTCCCACTCCTGCTGTTGAAGCAGCCCGTGAGAGTTTTGTCCATGTAAACGCTCCGGGCCATGTGGTTGAGCTGGGTGTATCTGTTGGGAACTTCAGCATCCAGGCGGTAGGAGAGGTTGTGCAGGATGCAGATGCAGTTCTCCACAGACTGCATCACCCCCAGAAGAAAAACACAAACATCACATTAGGCAGAAAACTATGGAGCAGTACCAGAGAGGACATGGACTGGGCCATAATCAGCTTTTTTAGCACCACAGATGCTCCTGAGCCTGGTTCAGGGAGCGAGGGATGGGAGGGGAGGAGCTGGAATAGGTGTGAAGGAAGGGTCTCAGTGAGCTGCTGACCCAGAGAACTTTGGGAGGTCTCACTGCCACAGACAAGCTGGCGAACAGGAAAAGAGAGAGTGGTTGCATCAAATGATGAAATTCCAAATCTTGAAATCCCCCTCTTGCCAGAGTCAACTTCCAGTGACTCTGAGTCACAGGTACAGATCAGGTGACACTTTGCACCAAGAAGAGGCCTTAAGCCTCCTTTCCCTGGATGTCAGAGTGCCCAATGGGAAAAGCAAGGGAGAATTTTGGCTGGATACCCATAACCAACACCAGAACCTGTGGTTACATTTCCAAAGAGCTGTGTTGTGTGTGTGCTGCTGGAAAGGGGCTTCCTGCAAAAGCCATTCCCGAAAGAGGGTTTGCTCAATCCGGAGAGAATTCAAAATAACTTTGGTAGCTTTGAAGGTGTTGAACTCCCCAAAAGGTGTCTACAAACACTATTTTGTCAGTTCTGTTCACACACAGCCATCAGTCACAGTCAGGGGACTGGCAGAGAGATGCCAGCTCCTGGCTTCCTGCTGAACATGGTGCCAAGCTGGGGATTGTACACTTGAGTCCTGCCAGATGAGGAGATGTGGGGGGTAAAGAGCAAGAGATGGAGATTAGGATGCTGGAATGTTCCAGGGAAGGGAAGGGAAGGGAAGGGAAGGGAAGGGAAGGGAAGGGAAGGGAAGGGAAGGGAAGGGAAGGGAAGTATCCTGGGGACTCAGGAGCCAAAGTATTTTACTGTTCCTCTGTGTTTGTTACAGGGAAATTGTAAAGCCCAGCTCTACTTCAGGCCCAGAGCCCCAGGGACTTGCAACCTTCCAACAGATCCCACTGGGGCTTGGAAGGGCAAGAGCAGCCAGAGAGTGCAGCCCCCTCTTGTGTTTGTTGGAAAGGGATTTCGAGGTATTCCCAGGGTTGCAGTTGTTAACTGTGGGGCTGGACAGCCCAGGGCAGCAGCTGGTACCTTGTCATCGGGGCGGCTGGAGGCCACGCAGTTCTGGGCATAAGTCATGACAGAGTCGATCAGGCCGGGGTAATTCCTCATGGTCTGGCGCCCCATGTCTGCAGAGCTCAGGTTCCTGAGGAAGCCGTCGAGGAGCATGACAGGGGACAAGGAGGAGAGAGGGTGAGTTGGGCTCTGTTCTGGCTATGGTTGTCACTGAATTCAGGGATTTTTTGGCAGGTTCAGCAAGGCTGAAGAACTGCTCCCATTCTGGAGGCCTTTGGTGGGACTGCACCAGTGCACAGCTCTCTTGTTGCTCTTTAGGACTGGTTTCACCTGGAACATGTCCTGTAAGGAGCTCTGCATAGAAGACACCCTCCTAGGGACAGTCACCAGCAGGAGGTTGCCTCAGAGGCTCTGCATGTGCCGCTAGACAGACTCTGTCTCCTGAGAGGAGTTTCCAAAGGGAACACTGGCCAAAGACCATCTGGGGTTGTTGTGATCATCAGGAAGGTGCACAGGGCTGTAAGCACAGACCTAGCCATGGTCAGCAGCAATGTCTGTGTGGGAAACGGGGTGGAGAGGCTGGAGAGGAGCAGTGGCTCTGACCAGAGGGACTGACCCATCTGTGAGGCTGAAATGGGTTCCTGGACACCGGCGGCTGCCAGGACAGGGGAGTTTTTCCAGTAACAGGATATGGGGTTTGTTGTTTTGTTCTGATTTTTTTTTCTTCCCTATTTTATTGCCTTATAGCTTGCAAATGAAAAACAAAGAGAGGTTGGCAGTGGTTGTGAGATATTCACTGCAGGCGTTCCAGAACTGGATCTGATGTTCACTGTGATTTGCAGCCTCCTCATTAACATGGATTCATCTGCAATCCAGAAATGCTTGAGCAGCAATGGCTCGGGCCCAGGGCAAACCCAGGGCTGTTCTCATCCCTGTGTTCTGATGTGGCAGGGCAGTGACTCAGAGCAGTCCTGGCTCAGCCCTTGGAGCCGGGGCTCCGGATCCATCTCCCAGCTTCGCTCACTCTGCCTGCTCCCCAGTCCTGCTCCCTCGCTGATCTGCAGCTCGCACTCTTCTTGGGGGTGTTGGGCACTGCTGCCACAGGCTGGGATCAGTCTCAGGAGGCAGAACCTACTTTCAGTTAAACTCCACAGCGTTTTTACAAGCTGTTGCCATTGTCTTTCCCTCATTTTAATGGGATATTTTATGGTGTTGGTAGGTTGGGATGGCCTTAAAGCAGAGCACTCATACCCGCTGTACCCCACACATCCCTGCCTTCCAGGACAGGGAAGGAGGGAGCAGCACTCCCTATCTCCCAGACACGGTTCCCAGCCACTGAAGCTGATGGTATCAGGTCTCCAAAGGCCCTGCCATGATCAGCCTCTCGTTTCATAAGCAGCCCCAGCTCCTGCGAGCTGCATGTCTGGGAAGGGCGCGGCCGGCGCTGCCTCCCTCAGGGAGAGCTTCCCTTGATGAAAGTACCTCATTATACAGGGCAGGTTTTTGGCCCCACTTGTTTCCATTGAGACAAGGAGCTCACATCCAAGTGGAGGAGGAAGGTAGCAGAAACAGCAAGTCAGGACGAAGATCCTCTACAAAAGGGCTCTGGTTTCCCGTGAACAAAATAAACTACTCTGGGCTCAGCTGCACCTCCTGTTTTGTAGCTGAGTCTCCTGATGAAGTGAGCCAGGAAAAGTCCAGGACAATGGGACTGCTCTGTGCTAAAACAGTTATCAAAAGAAGTGGGAAAATGCTTGTTTTCCCCACACAGAGAAGTCTGTCTTTTTGTCACCTAGACCCTAAACCAGTTTGTTTTCTCTGGAAGCCTCAAAACTCTAAAGGCAAAATCTGTCCAGTTTCCTGGTCTGAGCTTAACACTGATGGGTTTCAGTGGTGCACAAAACAACTTACATATTATCTGAGAAGAGACTTAGCAAGAATAAAATTATTAAAAATAAAAAGCTACTAGAAAAGTATTTTACATGTAATTTTTTTCTGCACCTTCTCTTAGTCAGGAAAACTTTCTTAAGGAGAATTTTTCATTAACACAATTGTAATGAGCATGAATTCAGCTCATTGTAAGAGGATTTAGATGGCTTCAGCTTTTGCCCACAGACACAAGTTGCAGTCAGTCCCTCCCTGGTGACTCACCTCAAACACCCTGTGGCATTGAAGAACACTTCTGGGTCGATAATTTCTCGTGTCCTGTTGCAACTGCCATCAGACCAGCCCGAGAAAGGGATGATAACACAGTCTGTCAGCACAGGCAGAGCCTCCTGTATCAACTCTTCTTTTAGTTCATCAGTGGAGGAGAGGTTCCAGAGCAGTCCTAGGAAGGAGGTGGGAAACAAGCTCAAGCACAGGGTCATGTGCATGAGGGACTTTGTTTAGGTCGGGGTGATTCCTGCACCAAAATCCTCCTTCCCTTCACCCCTCTCAGCTGAGGGTGCAGAGACTGCCTGAAACCCCAGTCCCTGTCCACCCCTATGGGAGACAGGTAGGATGGGTCCATGTGGAGGTGAGCATTTAAGCATCCTCCTTCCTCCCAAAATTGCTGTTTATTGCCCTTGTTTATTGGCATCTCTCCAGGGATCTTGGAAAGGCTTGCACATAAAACCCGGGACACAGCTGAGGGTGACCTGCACCAAAAACCTCCCATCGATTCCTCAGGCAAAGGTGAGGCACCAATGAGAGAACCCAGCTCACCCTACTGGGGTTGGCAGCTCCCCTGGCCCTCCCTGGGGACAGCACGGGGGCCAGGGTGCAGGGAGGCGTGGGAATGGCAGGGTGACCATAACTGGGGGGGGACCTGGGGCAGGGGCTTCCCCAGCGGGCACTTAGGAAGTGAGGAACCCTTATGCAACATGGAAGGGCCAGGACCCCTCTGCCTTCTGATTTAGGTGCAAGAGGAGCATAAACCCCCCTCTCTGTGCTAGGCAATCACCAGGGCTACGGACCCCAGGCAAGGGGAGCCCGGGCCCTGCCGGGGCTGAGCAGGCTCCGGGTACCTGTGAGCTGTTTCTGAATCTCAGTGTTCCCCGTCCTGCGGAGGAGGCTCACGCACTCCCTGATCCCGTTCTGCCGCCGGGTTTCGATCTTGTTGGTGGGGTTCTTGAACACCAGGTTCCGGAGGGCTCCGGCTGCTGCCCGCTGCACGTTCTGGTTCTGGCTGCGGAGCAGCTCCACGAGCTTGGCAATGCCCCCCAGCCGATAGACCTGGCCAGGAGAGACATGGGAGAGACACGGGACATGAGCATGGAGCACCTGGAGAGACACAGGACAGACAGGGGACAGACAGGGGACAGACAGGGGACAGACAGGGGACAGACACCTGCCACAAGCACGGCACCAGGACAGACATGTACCATCAGCACAGGGCACAGGGCACTGCTGGGACAGGGACACTCAGAACTGCCCCAGCAGTGCCAGGGGTCAGACAGTCCATCCTGGGGGAGCTGGAGAAGCAGAGCTGCCAGGGAATGATGGCCAGAGATGACAAGTCTGGCTCAGGCCATAGGTCACGAGCACAAATGACCTGAGGCCTGAACCAGAACCTCCTTCTGGCCTGGAGGTTGGAGCCAAAAGCTTAAACAGCAGGAGTGGCTGCCCGTGAATAATGGCCATGGACAGAGTCCTTTGCTGATGGAAATGTGCTCCTGCAAACTTTCACCCACCTCCACAGTTTGCACCAGGTGGAAATGTTGCCCTGCCTATGTGCAGAGGTCATTTATATCCACCTAGTGACATGCTGTGGTCATTTATCTGCACCCTGAGATCACAGGCTGAGCTCAGAGGGATGGTCATGGCCAGTATCACCACCCTCGAGGTCAGCCAGAGGCAGTGGAGGGAGCCCAGACCTGCAGGACAGCACACACAGCACACGGAGCCTTGAAGGCAAATCCCTGCAGCTGGGCTCTCCAAATGCTGAGTGTTCCTGCTGTGGGACGTGCTCTGCACCGGCCGTGATCCCGCCCCGAGCCCATCTTGGCACAAACACCCCCTCGGCTGAGGTTTGCTGACAATGGACAATGAATGAGCAGCTTTCAGGAGGGAAGGAAAACAAGCGTGTGCTGGGATGAGTCACAGAACTGCTCTGGCACATCCTTCTGGGAAGGATGGGACAGCCCAGTGCTCAGAGAGGGCTTGCAACGGTAACAAAGGGTGTGGCCACCCCACAGTTGGCCACGTGAACGTGGGCTGGGCACCTGCACTCATCCAGGCGCAGCCAGGGCACAGGGACACAGCCCCACACCGGGCCAGCACTTCCAGCTCCACTGTTGTGTCAGGACAGGGAAAGCCACCTCCAAAGGGTTGGCATCTCAATAAATCCAGGGTGGGGATAAACTTTGGTGACATCCTTGCTGCAGCAGATCCTTCAGGCTGCCTCCTTTGCTGCATGTTGGCAAAGGAGCTGAGGAGTAAGAGCATCAGAAGAATAACCTGTGCTGTAAGAAGGGCTTCTCTGTGATCAAGCATCACAGGATCACAGAATGGTTTGGGTTGGAAGAGACCTTAAAACTCATCCTGTACCCCCCCCCCTGCCATGGGCAGGGACACCTTCCACTAGCCCAGGTTACTCCAAGCCCCGTCCAATCTGGCCTCGGACACTTCCAGGATGGGGCAGCCACTACTATAGATGTGCAAAATCATCTTAGTACATGATCATTAATTGACCCACTGGTTCAGGTGGCTGAAACAGTCTGGAAAAGGGCTGTGAAAAAGGCTGGCAAAGGGCTGCAGAGTCACCGAGCAATGCCCCACAAAGCTCACAGTGGGACTTGAGGCAGCTTTGTCTGGCTCTGACTCTGCAGCTCTGAGATAGTGAAAGATTGATGTGGAACTGGGTGCAGTTGCCCCCCAGGAGAGGACACTGGATGGCAGCTTCCACACTGCCAAACCCCATCACCCTGTGCCACGGCAGCTCGTGGTGACAACAGGAACACTCTCTCTGCTAGCCAGAAATTATTCAGGTGTTAAATCCTGACCAACTGCTGCTGTGAGAAAGTGGCCATTAATAGCTGAAAAATCTACTTAATTAATACTTGAGCCTGACTAATGAGGTATAAATCACCCTCATGAAAACCAAGGGAATGTATGGATCCCTGGCACTTAGGAAAACCAGTCCCACCCCTCTCTTGTGCCATCAGGTGTGGCAGCAGAGCACTGGAGGAGTCTCCTCACCTCCTGCTTGGCAGACTCATCCTGGAAGCAGGTGTGCTGCAGGTAGTAAGCCCCCATGGCCTGGTACTTGTCATCAGAGGAGCACAGGAGCTGGATGGCCTTCTGGATGGTCATGGTGCCAGCGTCAATCTCGTCACCACAGATCCTGTGTCAAAGAGAAATATGGAACTGGGTGACTGCTCAGCCAAAACAGCTGTGTCAGGACTGAGAGTCACTGCGGAGGAATCAATGACGAAACATAAACTATTATCACATTGCCACATAGAGCACACACAGTGCACCTCTAGTGGATCTCTCTGCCTCAAAAAAAGAGATGGTAAATGATGGAAAAGACACAGTGAAGAGCACTAAGGGTAATAAATTCCAGATCCAGTCTATTCACAAGCAAAGGAGACAGAAAATGAAAGCTGGGTTGGGGTGGTGGATGTCTGGTCATGTCCAAAGGGGAAGTTTAATGAACAGAGACCCAGTTCACTTTTCCCCAAATAAAGGAGTGAATGGACAGGAGTGAAACCATCTGCCAGGTCATGAAGACAAGGTAACACAGGCAGGTGATTTTCTCACAGCATGGGATCCTTTGATGTGAGAGGTGCTGGAAGCAGAAATGTGAGAGCAGTTGATGGTCTCGGGAAGCTCCAGCAGATCCCACAGGAAAAGGCCTGTCTGGAGTGATGGGATGGACAAACAGGCAGTTTATGACATGCTAATAATAGCTCTGAGACATCCTGCTCCCAGGGGGTGTTCACACTGGCTGTCTCCAAGCTCTTATAAAAGCTGACCACTGTCATCATCCCTGTTAGAGGTAAAGAATGTGCCTGCAACTCCAGAGGAAGGATATGAATTCCTCTGGCTTGGGGCAGGACTCCTCAGGAGAAATACAAACATCTGAAGGTTCTTCCACTTGTTTAGAAACGTGAAGGTCCTGCTCTTTTTGGCTTGTTCTTATTCAGTACCATCTGTGATGTTTTAACCACATAAAATTAGAAAAGGATCCAAACTTTCAGACTGATGAAGGGGGTCTGAACTGCAAAGCTTGTCTGTGCTTCCAGTTATAGAAATTAATGTAATTGGAAGTTCCTGTCTCCTCCCAGCACCCTTGCAGCTGAATCCTGCAGAGGCTGCATGGGGATCTCAGCTCACAGCAGTGGTGGCTGCATTAATTTGCAAAGTCCAGGACTGAGAGTCAAACGCAAGCTCCTGTTTGGTTTTACTGTCAGCAGTGACGGGATACAAATGGGAAAGGCTTCATCAGCAGTGGATGGAATCCAAAAGTGTGAGGGCTTTCCCAGGTCATGGCTATGCCTGGCTGATGTTATCCCCTGGGACTGACAAGGAGTTTTACCTGGAGATCAGGAAATCAGTCCCTGATTGAACCACATTTATTTATACACATTTTTGCTACATGTCACACCAGGGAGTGACTCTGTAGAAGGGCTGCTCATCTTCAGACAATGCCACAGGCCAACAGCATAGTGATTTTTAATAAGTTCTTTAAATGAACCCACTACATTTGAAGTGTTAAATATCACCACAGGACAGTAGCACTTCCAGGCATGGGATGGACAGAGTTGCTTTGACTGTGCCAAAGAAATGTAAAGAATAAAGGTCTTGAAAGGACACTTGGTCACCACCAGCAGCACTTACAGTGACATAAAACATTCATCCTTATGAACCCAAGGGTTCCCCTCCACACAGCACAGAGCAGTGAATAATCTGCACAGTTCCACAGGGAATTTCACACAAAAGGCAGCATGAAGGACTCTGGTCTCCACTGCCCTCACCGGCATAAAGTTACACCCAGTCTGCATCACTCATCCAAGCACCTGTGGAGTCAGTGGAGAGAAATCAGTGCTTCCAAAAACCACCTTGCCTTTTGTGTCTTGGACATTTTTCCTAGGAAAGGAAGCCCTGCCCTCTGGAGACACTTCTGCCTCTCTTGGTATGCAGGAATGAGAGACAACAGTCTGGGGTTGGACCTTAAGCATTCCATGTCTAAGGCTGGGTGAACCTCATTCCACTTTTATTTCTACACTGCAATAAAACATCTCTTCCTCATAAGACTTTTCATCAGTTTGAACCTCTATCAAAACCTGGCACCAAGGAACTTCCATTAAACTTGCAACAAGGAGACATGAAACTGGAAAGACAAAGTAAACTAGAAATTATGGAGCCCCAGAAATCCTTGGGTTGGATCCAGGATGTGATTTTCTCTCAGGTCTTTTTCATGCTTCTGAGACATAACTGAGCTGAGACCTGATGATTCCCACACCAGGGAGAGGCTTCTCCTTTGGGAATTGGGACCTGGACTGGCAGTGTGGGGAGAGAGGCAGATTAGTAAAAATACCAGGTCAGTGGCTGTATGATCATAGTGATTTCTTTTTCTTTATAATTATTAAATCAGATGCACTTTTTCTGAGACAGAAGGATGTCCACTTGGTCCAGCAGCTCAAGGAAGGCAATTTTCTTCACAACCACTCCACAGAGGGCCAATCCCTCCTTCAGCTGGGAAAAACTGGGGATGTAGGTATAGTTCTGTGGGAGAAGATGGGGAAGGTTCCCTTTTCCCTGCTGTCTCCTCTGCAGAAGTTCACAGGCTCAGTCACACTGCCCAGGAAGCAGCAGGGATTTCTCCTACCTGAGAATAAAATCACCCTGGCAAAGCCCAGCAAAGGGGAGATTGTTCCTCAGTCAGGGATATTCCCGACCAGATCCACACAGTGGGAACAACAACCTGCTTCAAGACAAACTCTTGGACTGAGCCATCTCCAGCCTGGGCAATGTGCCTGGTAGGAAGAGCTCCAGAGGTTGTTGCTCCACAGGAAAGCAGCAGGGTAGGAAGAGACCTCAGCTAGAAATGATTCAATGGAGACAAAGATGATCAGATTCTGCAGTGGAAGGGAAACAAATACTGAAGATGATCAGTATCAGAGAAAGGCAAATTCCCTCACGTTTCATGAGCAGATTGTTTTGTGTTAATTCCCATCTAAGTTTCCATCCTGCTTGTTCCAAGTTCCAAGTTCCAAGAGAGGAGGGAGCGAGAAAACTCTTAACAAATTCTACTGTTCATTAATAGAATCAGAGTAAAGACTCTCAAAACAGTGTTCAGCACATCCCAGCATTTCATCCCAAATAAAAACAAACCAAAATGAAGGTGCCTTTCATCGTATTCGGCTCTGCTTTCACTGCATGGCTTAGCCCTGAAGAATTAATGTTTTGAGATTGATCACGTTTAATTATCCCAAAAGACAAGAGATAGATCAGAAAACACACCTGGTACCTTTCCTGACTATTTCAATAACTCCTCTCTTCTCTCTGTTTGCAGTACTTCCAGGGAAGCTGAGCTCAGGAGGGAATGGTTGTAGGGGACACGTTGTCCCTGAGCTTCAGCCACAGCACAGAGACTGCTGCAGCTCAGGGGCAGGGCAGTGCCACATGTGACACTGAGAAATCCCAAAGGGTTGCCCCAGTCTTTACTGCCCCCTCCACAGCTGCCAACTGAGGCATCCAAGACCTCTCTGAGAGCAACTCCGAGATGGTACGGATTCCCAGGTGCCTGGAGAGACACTCGCTTCCACGTGGTCTCTAATGAGGGGTTTCAGTCTCTTTCTCCACACACAGAGAACTCCAAAGGGAAGAGCATCCACATCTCCCAACGGGGCCAAAGGTAAGTGTGGGTTTGCAGGTGGCCATTAAAGGCTCCTGATCAGATCAGCAAACCCTCAGCCAGGGACTGTCTGCAGACACCCAGCTCCCCATTCCATGCTCCCGAAGGAGAACAGCCCCAATCCTTCTCCAGGGGTGGGATGAGTCTGGGCTCTCAGTCATGCCTCCAGCTCAGCCATCTGGGGTTCCCTGAGATCAGCAAGAGGTGTTGGCTTTGTTAGGGGGGAACTCAGGGACCTGTCTCCGAATTCAGCCCTGGTGGCCACTGGGCACCTCAGCTCAGAGAGAGGCATCCCCTGAAGTGGTGTGACCAGCTCAGGCCACTGCAGGGCCACAGACACCACGGCCACCACCTTGTCCAGCCCTGTCTGTCCCGTGTGGCACCTGAAGCACAAAGTACGACAGCTCTAAGCAGAACTAATACAATGTCAGTCCTTGGTGGACACAGCTTTCTTGTACCTCGGGTTCCAGTTGGAGGGGCACAAAACTCCAAATTTCCCAGGAGAATTAAACATCCCATTGTTTGTTACTGCTTCTCATCATCGCTCCCTGATGACCAAGCAGGATGTAGAAACTTTTATCCTGAGTGGGCATAAATAACACCAATAACAACACCAATAACATTGCAACATTAATTTAGCCAAAAGCTGCCTGCTCAGGGTGCTACCCTCTCACCTGGAGCATGCTGCAAGTGCCACCCAGCAGAGGAAACGGTTAAAAGTGGGAAAATATGGTAGTCTCCACCAGCTGCTGAAACCACTGGTGCTGCAGCTTCCAGGGTGAAATGCTGCAGCTCTGAGGGATGTCACAAGAGATCAGGAAGGAGAAGGGTTCTGTGGAGGAGAGGGAGTCCTGGACACCGAGAAGATTCCTCCAGCTCTACCAGACTCCAGAGAGCTGCATTTTGGCAAAACATGAGTGCTGCTTATCGAGAGCAGCCTTTGGGCAGGAGCCACTGAGACAACCCTGAACGTCTGAGCCCAGGCCAAAGGTGCTGAGCTTGGAAATGTTAATCCAGATATGACATAATGATTACCAAGGCTCAAGTCCCTGAGTGGTTTCAGAGAAGTATGTCTGGAATCCCAGAATCACTGAGGTTGGAAAAGACCTCTGAGACCATCGGGTCCACCTGTGGATCCTCACCTTGTCACCCAGCCCAGAGCACTCAGTGCCACATCCAGGTGCTCCTTGGGCACCTCCAGGGATGGGGACTCCACCACCCCCTGGGCAGCCCTCTCCAATGTTTAACAACCCCTTCTGTGAAGAAATTCTTCATGGAAGAACTGGAAGGGACATGAGAAGGTCGCTCACTGAGACATGCTCTCTGCTCACTGATCATGACAACAGGGTTAGGGAGGAGAATAAACTGCATGAGGAGTTTTCAATAGTGTTCAACCTCCTGATCTGGCAAACAGTGCAGAACTCAGATTTCATCACCAGAACCAACAGCATGGGGTGAGCAAACCCTTGCGTCATGATTTAGTTCATCAGGGAATCACAGAATGGCTTTTCCTGAGCAACAGTTCAGTGTTACACTGCTCATCAGGCAGAAAAGGGGCTTTGGTCAGAGTTGCTGCTGTAAGAGGGAGACTGTGAGGGATATCAGTTATCAGGGGCAGCTCTTCCCTGTCTCACACAGCCAAAGCCGGTTCAATAAATGGCAGCAATCACATGATCAAGAAGAGCTGCAGAAATTAAATAACTTTGTCACCAAATGCAGAGGGACTGCTCAGCGCAGACAGTTTGACAGTTCTTGCACACTCAGAATTTTGATACCTGCACACCACTTTCACCATCTGAGAACACCCAGTGACCCATTTTTCCTCTCACACCATCTGGGGAGATTAGATCCACAGCAGAGGAGGCCTGAGAAGCACTGCTCCTGAGCTGGTACTGACACTGTCCATGGGCATTTCAGAGTTTTGTACGACAGACAGACCCACTGGATCACAGGTCCCACTGCAATCCCTCTCACAGCAATGGAAATCACCCCATGGATCACCTCAGAAAGCATGGAAAGCATCCAGCCCTCCCCTGGCTCTTGCAGGCTGTTTGCAAACCTGCAGACAAGATATCCAGCACATCCCTAAACAGGAGATCTGCAGCACAAAAACTGAACACATAATTCTCCATGTCACAAAGGTACAAACTCCACCTGGAGAATGACCAGAATGGAAGAACAGAGCCCCAAACTGGGAACTGGCAGCAGCTGTGACCCAGCTGAGCCCTGTCCCTGCATGTGGAGGTTAATAATGGGGCACCTACAAGCAAAGCTCTCCTTACCCAACATCGGGGGAGCCAAGCGAAGATTGAGATCTCCAGGTGGAGAATCCTCCAGACACAACAGCCCTACACAGCAAGGAGAGCCCAGACTTGGTCCTGACACACCTCTGAAGCCCCTCCCCAACAAAAGCACACTGAGAGCAAGGCCAATGGTGCCCTGCAAGACACTTCTGAGGGCTTAGAGTCATCCAAAAGAGTCATTTTTCCAAAGAGGACAACTCCTTTGTACATCTCCAAAGCTTTAAGGACAGCTACTGTCAACCTTCTCCCCTCTGAGCAGAACTCCTGCACCAGGTGCCCCCTGCACCAGTCCAGCTCTGCAGAGCTTCAGGCAGAGCAGGGGCTGTGCCACAGCCACATCAGATTCACCCAGGGGACACAGCCCCAGCTGAGCCCACGACTCAAAGCCCAGCTTGGAGCCCGACTTTGAGCCCGACGTTTCCACAGCAGAACCAGTTCTGCCAGATGAGCCGTGCCCCAAGCCAGGAGTGTGTAAATGGAGCCACTCCCTAACCAAGGGCAGCCAGAGCTGGAGAGGATCCCTCTCACAACAGCAGCTCTCCTCTCAGAAAATGCCATCATTCTTCAAGTGACCTCTCCAAAGCCACGACCAAGCCCCTGACTGTGGCTTTGGCCAGAGCCTGCCAGGACTAATAGCTCCAAAGCTTTGTCCTCCCTAGGAGAAGGGCATTCTGCCATCCCTCCCACTGCACCTTTCTGCTCTTCAGTCAGAAATTCCCTAAGTCACTTCCAGTTTGTGTAATGTCTCTGGTTCCTGTTCCAGAGGATTTACAGAGCTGCTGACAGCAGCAAGCCAAGGCCACCAGTGCTCGAGGCTGGCCAGGGCTAGTTTGGCGCGTGTCAAACATGGAGTAACTGGGCTCATGGGCAGCCAAGGGGTCATGGTAACATTCTAATGGGGCACTGACATTTCTTGGCATCCACGCTCTGGGACACACCCTCCTGCTCAATCCTAAAGGAGGGAGGCTTAGCCAGAGTAACCTGGGACATTCAGATGTGGAAAAGGGCATGGTTTGGCTCACACTGCTGACAGGGAAGGGGATTTTCTCAGTATCTCCATCATTCCTTGGGGAAACAGCTCAACAGTTTCAGGCCTTTGGTGGGAGTTTGACAAAGTCTATGAGTCCTGGTAAACAGCCTCACACTTATCCTGCAGTGTGAAATTTTTCCTTGGGAACAGAGACCACCAGGAATGAGTTTGGGAGCTTTTAGGGTTTGTGTGACAAAATTCCCCCTCTCTCAGGGAGTTGTGAGAGCTTCTGGGCTAGTGTAGAGCAAGTCCTGCGTGATGGTGATGCAGCATGGGAAGTGCAGCAGTCCTGGGGACTCTTGTGGAAGCTGCAGCCCCTCCTTCTTCAGCTTTCACTGCAATAGGTTCTGCAGTTCAAAACATGCAAAACATGGTCTTCCAAGGCTTCCAGGACTGTGATTTGTGCAGACCAAGTCTCTCCCAAGACTGCAGCAGAGCATGGTTGGTGCTTCAGAGCTGGAGGCAGCTTTCAGCCCCCACCCCTGTAACACCACCCAAACGAGGTGATTGTCAGTGGGAGCTCTGCTGCACTCACAGGTACGTCCTTGGGAGGCTCTGAGCTCACTGCTGTGTTTTACACGGCCTGTGCTTGTAGGCAACATCTACAAGAAGGGATCTGATGCTCAAACATGATGGACCATCCTCCACCCTTATATAATCCTACCCCAAATGGGACTGGATGCTCTGGACAGGAAGGAATTAAACACCTTCCACTGGCTTCTCTTTCCTGATTAGTCAGATTATTCCAATTAGGATATTTATTTCAATTTATGAGTCTGTTTTTTTCTGGAACCCAAATCAGACCTTTTGGGCAAACAGAGAAGGGGCTGGGTGGAGAGAAGAGAGGGAAACACCACTGCTCAGCAGGCTCTCAGCTCCACTCTGAGTCAGACCCTCAGGAACTGATTCCTTCCAAGACAGGTTTTTTTTGGGGTATGTTTTCTGCCAGACTGAAACAGCAGGACAGCCAGGAGAGACACCCTGACTGCACACCAGGCCTTCTGCTCTTCACCTCCCCACCCTCATATCACTGTGGGTTGATGCCACCACAGACACTGAGGGATTGTGTTGCCCAACATCACAGAGCTACAGCAGAGATATCTGCACCGAGTCAGCCCTATCAGTTCCCCTCCACAGCCCAGGAAAAGAAATAAAGCCCTTAAGAGTGACTCATCTGACCCACTTTGCTGCAGGATGCACCGGTAAGGGCTCTGCAGCGCCTCTAAGGCAGCTCAGGTGCCTGGCTCTGGTGGCCAGAGCTCCCCAGCACCGTCCACACTCCCTCAGGGGCAGAGCACTTACTTGGAGCTGGACTGGGCCTGTCCATAGACCCCGTCCTGCTTGCAGCTCATCATGGGCTGGGCATAGACCACGTCGGGCTTGTTGCTCGAGGGGCAGGACAGGGCCCGCGCTGGCATTTTTTTACTGGTCCTGCTGGTTCCCTGCTGGGTGCTGCAGCTGCTGTAGATGCTCTGGCGGTTGAGGGTGGCCTTGTGCTCGGCGCGGCCGCCGCCCTGGGCCTTGCGCAGGGTGCCGCGGGGCGGCTCGCAGTAGAGGTCGGGCTCGCTGCGGCTGCTCTTGATGTTCTGCACGAAGCAGTAGTCGCTGCCGGCGCGGGGGCTGCACACGGCCTTGCCGTGGGCCCGGCTGGCCCAGCCCTCCATCTGGCTGTAGGAGCTGTAGCGCCGGCTCTCCACGTCCCGCTTCAGCGTCCCGTTGTACAGCTGCAAACAGCAAACACAGCGGGTCAGGGCTGAGCTGCAGCTCGGCACCGCCAGGCCTGCCCTGGCTGGCTGTTACGGCCTTCCTGGGCCTCTCAGGCATTTTCGTGCCCAAAATTTATGGGAGGCTATCCAACCTGCAGCCCATACAAAGGAGCCAAACCCCACCTGGATATCAGGGATACTGAGGGATCAGGATGTGGGATCCAGGAGCTTTAAAGTAGAACTGAAAGCTCAAACGTGAGCTGGGCAATAGAGAAAGTGCTTTATTCCCAACACACGTGGTCTAACCCACCCTGTAACTACAGGAGCTCACTGCACATCTCTCACCATCGTGGAGCTTGATGCCCCATTCTGACCTTCCAGCAGTGCCTGCATTTATTTTTAATTTCCTTATGCTCTTTTCTTCCCCTCCCATCTATTAGTTTCTTAGAAAGGGAGTAAAGGGAGTGAAAAATGAGTAAGAAGGGATTCTGGAATCAAACTGTGCCAAGAAACAAGTGGAGACAATGCTTATGAGTTACAAGGTGTGTAGTATCTGCTCAGATAATGGGATGCTCTGGGAACAATGGGGAATGTGCAATAAAAACTGAGATGAGTAAGACAGGAAGTAAAAAAGAAAAGATAAAAGATGGTAAAATAAACCATCTACAATTAGCAAAACAAAAAGATGGCTTTAGCTGCCCTGCTGTCAGTTCAACATGCATTAACCACTCTACCAAAGTCCTCCAGATTTGCATCAAGTTTGCCACGCCAGAATTGAATTCGATCTTCTTCTGCAATGTTAAACCTTTGGGATGTCAGTGCTGGCCTGCAGGGTTATGTCCAAATGAGAGACAACTCACTCAGGTGTGTACTTCAGAAAGGAAAATAAATTACACTGTTTTAGTGCTGTTTGGCCCGTGGTGCTGAGTTTGTGCTCTGCATCCCCTCAGCAGTCTGGAAAAGAGAGCTCCAAGACATACAGCAAACAGGGATAAAAAGAACTAAGGAATAAAACTGTTTGCCCCATCCCCCTTTGGTTGTCCTGAAAAAGCTCATCCATGGTCTCCTGTTGGATCAAAGTGGGATTTTCTCATCTAACTCTAAGCACTGGCACTTTGGGTGCCGCTTTCTGCAAAGGCCACCCAAGGGTCCCTTTGGCTGGGAGACAAAAGTCAACACTGGCTCCTAATCATTTCCTTGGAAGTGTGAAAAGCCTGTGCCTGGTGTAATAGTTCATGTCACTAAAAAAAAATCCGTATTTCCTAACCTAGAAACACTCCATGACAGAGAAATGGGAATCCTCTGCCAGCTCACCCTGAGTCCCTCGGCTCTGCCCTAACTCCATCCCAGCCCCAGCACACTCAGCATCATTCCTGCCTCCAACACTCTGCAGAATTGTCATTATGTTAATTAATTAAGCCAAATATTTCCATTAACAAACTGATCTTCAGGAACGCAGGGAATCCTCTCGGCTGTGTCCCAGAGAGCTGCAGAGGTAACGGCTGAACCCCTTCCCAAGGGGCTGCCTGGCAGCACCTAGGTGGGACTAAACCCAGCTCTGCTGATGCCCAGATCACTGTTATTTGAGTAGTTTCCAGACCTTCAGGTGTGCACCTAGACAGGTGAATGGCTGCAAGGGGACAAAAGGGGAGCAAATTCTCTCTGTGTCTTCTCCAGAGGACACAGAACAAACCTGAGTGGGGCAGGGGCAGGTTTGGAGTCTCCTGCAGAGCTCCTGGGGTTTGGAAGGACAGGTTGCAGGTGAAAAGAAGAGCCAGGGTGAGGCACATCAGAGTGGAATGTGATGAGTCTCAGGGGCTCTCTGGCAGTGGGACAAGCCTTGTGCTGCCCAGGATAAAATCCAGGATGGCCACATACACAGGCTCTCTCCATCCCAGGTTTGCTTGGGATGCAGTGCACACTCAGCAGCAGCAAAGTGACCTTCCATGAAGTCATGATCTACCGTATATGTCCTTCTGAGGTGATATCATCCTCACTTCATTTTCCTGGGATCAGAAACCCTGGGGACAGTGAGGGACGGACAGGGCTGCAGTGGGAAGGTGCAGGGTGGACTTTGTGCTCAGTGGAGCTGCTGGCAGAGGCTGCAGGACAGAAAGCAGCTTGTTAGATGTGAGCCCTGCTGGTTTTCTTTATGAGTCAGTTTAAGCTGGGATTATTCTGTAGGGCTGTCAGAAGCTTGGCAGAGCTGTGGAGCCCCTGGGCATCTGCTGAAACTGACTCAGGGAAGCCTGGAAGAGGAACTTGTTTATCTAAAGCTGGGGTTTGCTCTGCAGTGCTCTCACCGAGGGGAGGGGGAGAGTGTCTCTGTTTACTGAAACAGAATCATCGGTTCTAGATTTCCTGCTGGGTTTTAGAGTGGCTGTAGCACTGTCCTCCTCCTTGGCAGCCCCGAGATGGGTGAAGCTGTTTGCAAAGACACCCTTCTGCAACACAGGAGCCCTGGGCTGCAAGTCCGAGCAGGTCCCGGCAGGGCGGGGGAGCCTTTTGCAAACTCATGGGAAAATCGTTCCCGTGTGATGTGAAGCTCATTACCAAAGGCAGTCCACAACTTTTATTGCTGATTCTACCAGATGCTTGGCTGAGCCCATTTTAATCTCTTTCAAGTGGCACGGACCTAATTGGTATCTCAGAATTCCTTTTTGCAGCAGGAGCCTGATCCAAAGGCTCCAGATCAATGAGGATCCTCCTGCCAGCTCCGGCAGATCTCAGACCTTGCCAAAGACTCTATGAATCCCTGCATGGCCAGGGCTGACCTGATCCCTTCCTGTTCCTGGCAAAGCGCCCTGTCTGTGCCACAGAGCAGCTTCCCCACACTAAAACCTAAATCCCTGTGTTGGATGCTGACCCAGCTAAGTCAGGGACCGTCACTTCTAGCACTGGAGCAAATGTGGCCAAGAGAATGGGACTCCCTGCAGCCATCAGTGAGATAGCATGCCCAGCAAGGAAGAAGGGAAGCACCCTCTGTCTGGAGAGATGCCATCTCTGAGGGTGAAGGTGATGCTGTCACACAGTCTATGGTTTAAAGTGCCACCTGACAACATCTCCCAACTTCTGCTGATGCCACTCCATGTGCAGGGAGTTCTCCCTGTGCAGAAGAGCAGCAGTGAAAGGAAAGAATCAATCTCTGGCCTTCAGACCTCATCAGTGCCCAGATTTCTGAATGCCCCGAATTGCCTCTGCCCACTGCCCGTGGGTGTGTGCATGGTGTGCCATCCACACCTCTGCCCTTTAGGAGTGTGGGCAAATGCTGGGAAAGACCGGGAAGTGCCTCAAAGTGCGGTGGAGACAGAAGGCAGTGATTCTCTCTGCACTGCAGGATCTGGGAAGCATTTTGAAGGGCTCAGACTGTCACTGAGGCTTCTCCCCACAAGAGCTGAGAAGCCAGGGCAGCTTGGAAGGTGTTTCTTTCCAGCACACGGCTCCTTGGCAACGTGCACTGGCAGCCCAGAAACCCATCCGTGTCCTGGGCTCATCCCCCAGCATGGGCTGCAGGGAGGGAGGGGATTCTCCCATCTCCTCTGCTCTTGTGACACCCCACCTGGAATACTCTGCACAGTTCTGGTGCTCCAAACATAAGGAGGACATGGAACTGTTGGAGCAAATCCAGAGGAAGCCACCAAGCTGATAAGGGGGCTGGAGCACCTCCCCAGTGGAGGCAGGCTGGGAGAGCTGGGAATGTTTATCCTGGAGAAGAGAAGATTGTGTGGAGACCTCAGAGCCCCTTCCAGGACCTTAAGGGGCTACAGAGAAGATAGAGAGGGACCCTTCATCAGGAACTGGAGTGCCAGGACAAGGGGAATGGCTTCCCACTGCCAGAGGGCAGGGATAGATGGGATATTGGGGAGAAGTTCCTTCCTGGGAGGGGGGAGAGGCCCTGGCTCAGGGTGCCCAGAGAAGCTGTGGCTGCCCCATCCCTGGAAGTGTCCACAGTCAGGAACACCCTGGGCTAGTGGAAGATGTCCCTGCCCATGGCAGGGGGTGGAATGAGATCTGTAGGGTCCCTTCCAACCCAAACCCTTCTGCAATCCTATGATTCTGATTCCAGCCATCCCATCAGGCCCTGGCAGTCCCCTGTGGCTTTAGGATGCAGGAAGATGCTCAGGTGCAGCCAGGCCACCTCACATACTGATTTTAGCCTGAACTTCTCCTCCCCACTGTGCAATGAGTCTGTGTGAGGCCAGGCTCCGGGAGCTGTTCATTCATACTCAGACAGGGAAGGCAGGGAGGGAGGAAAGGCACTGGAGATGGGCACTGGTGGCACTGGTGCTCCTGTCAGAGATAAGCACTGGTGGCACTGGTGCTGCTGTCAGGCCCAGGGAGGAAGTGTTTCCCTCCCTGGCAGTACAGACCTCCCTTTAAATTAATGAGCATTTGTGGATCTCCAGTTCTCAGCCTGCAATATGTTCTAGGAACAACAAGAGGAATATCCAACACACAAGACAGGTAAACAGACACCTTTAACCTCTTATTTCAGCTGCAATAAAACTGGTTCTAGAGAGAAAGTCAAAATGGCATTTTCCCAGCCATCAGCCATGAGTCCTTTTCTGGTTTTTTCTTCCATAAACCCTTTTGCTTGGCAGGAAAAGTCTCTGTGCTGCCCCTGCTTTCCAGAGAAGCAGAAGCACGGAGCAAGGTGCACCAGCCCGGGAATGGTGCCTGGATCCAGCTCTGCCTTCCCACGTCAGAGCCCTCCCAGAGAACTGGGTGGTTCTGATTCTGCATCTGAGGACGCCATCAGTTCATTACCTGCTGGATTTTTTTCCCTTGCAATTTGTTTGTTTCTAGAGCAGCAGACAGAGAAGTGAGGGCTCCGTATAAACACGTCAGGAGCAGGTTTCTCCCAGGCTGGAGGGCAAAGCACAGGAGATGCAACCTGAGCAGGTCCCACCCTGAGTGCTGGGTGGGGAGAACACCTCAAGCTCCTTGCGAAACCCTCCGACTGCTGCTCCCTCCATGGCAGCGAGAAAAATTGCAAAACCAGCAAATACGTTGTTTATCTATTTCTGAAATGCTCCTTCCCACCTCTCCCAGGAGCTGCCTTTCCCTATGATTTTTCATCTGTTTTTTTTTCATTCTGCTGAGATTTAGGTCTTGCTGGTTCAGTTTGTTCTGGCCAAGGAAGGCAATGTCCAACTTGCTGTTCCAAAGCCTAAAGCCTCGTGCAAACCTCCCAGGGACACCAGGCTCTGACCAAGCAATGATGTGCAGTGACTCTAAACCTTTGTTTTCTTTGGCACGATTATCCAAACCACTCTCTTTTGGGGTTCTTTTAAGCTTGGATAGGTCATCACAACAAATGACAAATTTTGACCTGAAATCCTTATGAACAAAGCTCCCATTGACAACGAGAGGTTTTGTCCAAAGAGGCAAAGACAGGCAGGGACAGCAGCGATCACCTCTTGTTCAGGTAACGCTCTTGGGAGAGAAAGCTCTGACACTTCCTCCCACAGAGGACTTTTGGTTAAAAATTTTCCTACAGTCTCTGGTGCAGAGGGATCACCGGTGTGTGTTTCTCATTAGTGCCATAACGGATGTAATTACTGCAGGTAACTGCTTCAATCCAGCACCACCAGCCCAGCCAAATATTCCTTGGTCTGGGAGCACAGCTGCTCCCAGGGGCATTGTTAAAGTAAAACCTGGGCCCCCCCAGAAGAGAGACATTGAGAGGCTGGAGCGTGTCCAGGGAAGGGAATGGAGCTGGGGAAGGGGCTGGAGCAGCAGGAGCAGCTGAGGGAGCTGGGAAAGGGGCTCAGCCTGGACAAAAGGAGGCTCAGGGGGGCCCTTGTGGCTCTGCACAAGTCCCTGACAGGAGGATGGAGCTAGGTGGGGGTCGGGCTCTGCTCCCAGGAACAGGGACAGGACAAGAGGAAGTGGCTTCAAGCTGTGCCAGAGGAGGGTCAGGTTGGACATCAGGAGGAATTTCTTCATGCAAAAGGTTGTTAAACACTGGAATGGTCTGCCCAGGGCAGTAGTGGAGTCACTGTCCCTGGACGTGTGCAAGAAATGACTGGACCTGGCACTCCGTGGTGATGGGTCAAAGGCTGGACTCGATGATCTCAGAGGCCTTTTCCAACCTCAATGATCCCATGATTCTGTGGAAGCCCCAGCTCAGCTCTGTGGGGATGAGGATCTGCTGGAGACAGGACACATCTGAGATTCCCTCCCCAGCACATCCAGGGTTTGTTTGCTCTCGCTGGGGGCAGTGCTGGGGGGACACGCTGTGGACAGACCCATGTCATGTGGGGGATTTCCTTCTTGTGGAAGCAGCAGCACGGAGAGCCAGGTGGGTTCTGCACCTTGTCCTGGTCCTGCCTCATCTTGGTCATGCTGTGGGACCTGGGAATGCCCCAACCCCCAGGCAGCGCTGGACCTGCCAACCCATGACCCAGGCAAGAGCAGGGTGGGAATTGAACCTCGGAGGTCTTTGCTGGTGGCACCCCAAGTGCTGCCCTCTGTGTGTGGGATTTGGTTGTGCCTCTCCAAAGCTGTGCCTGCAGTTGGGGTGAGCACCACAGTCCCTGCAGCCCATGGACCACCTGACTGTGGCTGTGGCTTTGCGACGCTGCTGGAGAGACCCCATTTTGGGGATGGAACTGAGCTGTCAGAGACAAGGGTGCAGCTCATGCTGAGGCTTCTGCCATGACTGCACTGCTCTAGGTGCCCAGTCCAGCTTCCTTAACTCTTCCCCAGGTTTGTCTGTGTAAATCGTGGTCACCACGGACCCTCCTGTGGGACCTGAGCTGTTGCTCATACCAGGACACAGTTCCTGAGGCTGGAGGGCTTTGGGAACTGCTGGCCACTCATAGCTCACAGTGGCAGTAGGGTGACAAGTGTCTCTAAGGCTCCACAGCACCTGGGCTGAGGTATCACCCTGACACAGAGGGCTTTGCAGTCACAGATCCTCCTGTTACTGCATCCCAGTGTGGTATCTGAGCAAAGGAATTCCCGAAGGCTGAACATCCTGGAGGGCTGAGCCAGCCCGTGACACACGAGCCAAGGAAATGCTGCAGCCAAGAGCAAACCCACTGCCCTCCAAGTGCCTCCAAGTTTCTGGGGTGGCCCTGCTGGCTCAGTGTTCCTTGCACTGGCAGTGAGAAGGTGCTCACTGGGGACAGCGAGGGTGCAAACGAGGCACCCCACAAGGGGAATTCATAGAAAATAATCTGTAGTAATGGGTGAATCAAAGGGTTTAATCCAAAGTGTTAGAAACAAAGAATCATGGAATCATTAAATTAGAAAAGCCCTCTAAGATCAAAGAGTCCAACCATTAACCCAACACTGCCACGTTCACCCAAAACCATATCCTCAAGAGCCACATCCACAAGTTTTTGAACACTTCCAGGGATGGGGACTCCACCACTGCCCTGGGCAGGCAGCCTGTTCCAAATTGACTGATCCAGAAAGAGCTCTTCCTTCAGATCCATCATTTCTCTTGCTCTAATATTTGAACATCAGTCTCACAAAGTTGGAAAGAAAACACAGAAATGAGAAGTTTGAAATTTCCAGGAAGACACAGAACAGGACAAAAGGAGGAAGTCAGGGACAGCAGCTTTTAGGAGCTGTGGGTGGAACAGGACACCTTTAGGGTCACCATCTGAGGCAGTGCCTTAGATTAAGGTGCTTCAAGAGCAGTGTCTCAGGTGCAGGTGCTGTGGAGCAACACCCTGGACATGGATTCCCTGCTGCACCTTTTTAACTCCAGGGGGACTGGGAGTCAGCCATGCCCCTCAATATTACACTGGGTCACTTCCCTGAAGTATCTGAGTTTGCCTGTGCACCTCAAAGGACTTTGCCACTTTCCAGACACATTCACAGCACGAGCTCCAGCTGGAAATAAGTTCAGCAACTTTGCCTTCAAAAGCAGATTTGCTTTATCTTTGGTTTCTTGTCTTACAACCCAGGAATTACAAACAGGAAACATTTTTTAGGAAGCCTGGAATCTGCACAGACTTCAAACAGGTCTGCAGACAAAAGCTGAAGTTATCCCAAGCTGGAGGCTGGTGGTGGATGTGTGGAACCTTTAACACTGTCTGGAAGAGGCAGAACGGAGGAGGCTGCTCAGTGTGGTTGGGGTGTCTGCTGTCTGTTGAGCTTGTTAAGCACATTTAGGCTTGAGGTTATGTGTTCCGAAGTGCCAGTGGCACCTGGGCCTGCTCGCCCCTGAGTGCAGTCATCTCCCTGTGCACTCATCCCCCTGCTCCATCCAGCTCCAGTGGCAGGAGATAGGGATCCAGGGGGGCTGATTCATCCTGACCTGACAGATGTCCCAGATAGAGGAGATGAATCACCTCCCCTACCTCTGTCTTTGCTGGCCAGGGGAGGAGTCAACAACTTGTCAGGACTAAATGGCTGATTCTCAGATAGACTCAGTTAGGTAACACAAATTTTACTGTGAATCCTTCACATGTCCCAGTCCTTTTTGCTAAAGTAACCCATGATCCTGAAGACCTTTACAAAAAATATTTAGAATTAAAGGCTTGCATGACACTTAAATTTGGAGGAAGACCTTCCCTTCTCAGTAAGTGCAGAGGAGTCTCTCAGAGAACAGACAGAGCTGCCTAAATCCCCGCTGAGCCAGAAGGGTCTGAACTGTTGTGTCCACAGGACTCTGGTGTCTAATGGAGGTCCTGACCTTCATCACCTTCATCACCACCTTCCAGCTGTTCCCCAGAACACCGACGCTGCTGACTGGAACCCCCAGCAGCCAGTGGCAGTCCCACCTAGCCAGCATTTGTCCAGCTGCCACAATGGTTTGGAACAAGATCAGGAATTAACAAGAGGAAGCAATAACTCTCACACCAGCAACAGGAGCTGCAGTAGCACCTTGCCAGCATGAGCAGAGCTGGGCCTTGGCTTCCTCCCTCTTTAACAAAAAAACCCATCTACAAACCCTTGGAATGGCTGAAACAGAGCAATTTTGCTTGGACAAAGCACAACAAACTCCATTCAGGAATCACAGTAGGCAAACAGCAATATATCATCAAAACAAAACATCCCAATTGTTTGACTTGTGAAGCTCAGATGCTCTGCCTCTGCTTCAGGAGCTGCCTCAGTTGTACTTTTCTGGTGGCCACGAAAACCCTGCCTTGTTACCGTGGCTGGACGCTCTGCAGGGCTCCACCACTGTCTTAGGGACGGAGACAGGACACCTGGATGGATGGAGCTGTGCTCTGACCCGTCACAGAATCCCAGAATGGTCTGGGTTGGAAGGGACCTTAAAGCCCATCCTGTTCCACCCCCTGCCATGGGCAGGGACACCTTCCACTGTCCCAGGCTGCTCCAAGCCCCATCCAACCTGGCCTTGGACACTGCCAGGGATGGGGCAGCCACAGCTGCTCTGGGCACCCTGTGCCAGGGCCTCCCCACCCTCACAGGGAAGAATTTCTTCCATCCCTCACAGGGAAGAATATCCCATCTATCCGTGCCCTCTGGCAGTGGGAAGCTGTTCCCCCTTCTCCTGTCACTCCACCCCTTGAAAATAATCTCTCTTCATCTTTCCTGTACCTCCTTCAGGTACTGCAAGGCCACAGTACAGTCACCCCAAAGCTTCTCTTCTCCAGGCTGAACAGTCCCAGCTCTCCCAGTCTTTCCTCACAGCAGAACTCTCCATCCCCCTGATCAACTTGGTGCCTCCTCTGGACTCGCTTTTCCCTTCTGGTGACAGAAGCCCCCTTGGCTGGGGTTTAACCAGCACAGCAAAGGACACTGAAATGGGCCAACAGACAGGCTGGAAATAAACATCTCAAAGACACTCCAGTGCTCCCAGTTTTCCTACTGAACACCCAGTGATGCAAACCCAGCAAGTGACACCACTGCCTTGAAGCCATCATGCTACAACAAAGCCATTAGGAAAGACCCAGATAAATCCTTCTGAAGCTGAGGAATGCTGGTGCTCTGAACAGGCAGAGGATCTGGCCACCATCAGGAAAAGCTGCAGCCCTGTCTGTGTGCTTGGAGCCACTAAAACCTTTCCTGGTTCAAGCCTTTGATGGCTGACACGGAGCTGCTTTGCAGTCCCAGAGTTGTTGAAAGGAGCCCTTTGCTTTTCTCATATTCAAATCCCAGATCTGTGAATTGCTCCTTTCTACTTTAGAGCTGATGAAAAGCAGGGAAGAGCAGAACACAGGTCTGAAGTGGAGGGGCAACATGAGCACAAGTTGTCCCAGTGGACTGTGGAGTGGTTTGGAGCGATTCCCTGGGTCCCAGGGGTCTGTCACCAAGGACCAGGAGCTCTGTGGGATGTCCAGACTCACAATGCACAAAGACAAGTACCATCTCACCTGTGCTTTTTCTGGAAATGTGCAATAATTTCTCTGGAAATCACTGTGGAAGAACTGGATCCTCTTTTTTGTGAGCATGGATTATATCTGGGAAGGGTCTGCAGTAGCACTGAGATTGGGAACAGCAGCACAGTTCTGATGCAAATCCCCTGATCCACATTCCCCAGCCACATTCGTGTCACTCACAGCCATGTTTTGGTGCACAGGAACAAAGATGGGAACTCCTCCAGGTGAGCACTGATGTGCTCCAGGCTTGAACTGAGCTCTGATAGTCTGAACCCAACTCTGATCCGTTGGGCAGCTTCCAAACTCTTGTGCCATTGGATATCAACCCACAAATCCAAACTAAATCTTGCCCACTCTAAAATCCCCACATGAAACAGCTGTGGGGCCCTCGATCCTCCTCCTCCACTGCACTGAATCCCTTGCTAAGAGAGCCAAGATCTCTCTTGGGCGAGTTTTTGAAGTACTGTGACCTCCCTGTGTGACTGTGAGAGGTTCTTCCTGTCCAGGTCACCTCAGACCATGCACAATTCCCAGATAAAGGAGTGTCTTACCGGGTATCCCCAGTTGCTGTTCCCTGTCTGGGTTTTGGTGTAGTAGCTGCCCCGGGATGTCCCGTAGCCATAACCATCAGCTAAACCATCATACATGGAACCTGCAAATGGAAAAGGCATGGTCAGCATGAGAAAGCATTCCCAGGAGAAAGCATTTGCAGAAGAAAGCATTCCCAGGAGAAAGCATTCCCAGCAGGCCCCTTTCAGAGCACAGAGCTCTTTTTTAACAGCAAGTTTAGTTATGGAAAAGTGTCAGAGTTCTAAATCTCAACAGGAACACAGGGAACACAGGCAGCAAGGGGAGCCCTTGTCACTGCTGGGAACTCCAGCCCTCAGACCACAGAGCCCCCAAACCACCCAAAGGTTTGCAGCACAAAAGACCAAGTGCCATAAAACCCAAAGCAGAGGAGCAGAAAGGGCCAGAGATGGGGCCAGTGTCTGAGGTCATGGAATCACAGAAGCCCAGAATGGTTTGGGGTGGAATGGACCTTAAAGCTCATCCTGTTCACACCTTCCACTAGCCCAGGTTGCTCCAAGCCCCGTCCAACCTGGCCTTGGACACTTCCAGGGATCCAGGGGCAGCCACAGCTTCTCTGGGCACCTTGTGCCAGGGCCTCGGCACGCTCACAGGGAAGAATTCCTTCCCAATATCCCATTTACCCCTGCTCTCTGGCAGTGGGAAGCCATTCCCTGTGTCCTGTCCCTCCAGGCCCTTGTAAATAATCTCTCCCCATGTTTCCTGTCAGTTCCTTCAGGTACTGGAAGGCCACAATTAGGTCACCCTGAGCTTCTCTTCTCCAGTCTGAGCAATCCCAGTTCTCTCAGCCTTTCCTCACAGGTGAGGGGTTCCTTTCCCCTGATTAACTTGATGGCCTCCTCGCTGTTGTACCAAAGAACCTGAGGGTATTTTGTGCTGCATGTCCCAGAATGTCTGGCCATGGAAGACTTGCAGTAAATAGAATTTCCCTCTCTGAAGGCAGAACCCACCCCAGCCCTTTCACCAGTCCACTCCATGACTGAATCCCACCAATCCCATCAGCACGAGCAGCCTGAGCAAGGCTTGCTAAACTCAATCAACAGTCACTGACAACCACCACGGACAAAGGACGATCCAGTCTATTTAACACCTGGGGATCTAAACCAGTCAAACTCCACAAAACCTCATCACACTCTTTGAATTCCGATCTTGTCTCTAAAAGATCACTTCGTGTGTCTATACTTTCTTTTCCTGAAAATGTATTGATCTCCATCATTATTTTGGGGATGCTGGAGGAATAAGTGAGACTGGCTCTCAGGTATGTTTTTTAAAGATGCAAATATCTTGGATCAGGAGGAACCCATCAGCCATTTTTCCTATTTCTCAGTGCTTTAACCACAGTTTGGATTTACCTATCCCAGCCCTTCCAAGAGCTCTCCCCGCAGTCTCTGGCACTGCAACATTTGGATCCCTCCTAAAAGTATTTTACTCAATGCCACGTTCATCACTACAAGACAAATGGAGTGAATCATTCTCTTTCCACAGTGGAATTCCCTTAACCCCCTTTGGATGGTCCAAAGGAGTTAAGGGTGATTCCAGTTTCATTTTCAGAAGTGCTCAATAATTGTGGCATCCCAGGTCCCGTTATGAGGAAGTGCAAACCCTACACCCCAATTAACTTCCAGGGGACACTCTGAATGTCTAACAAAGTACAAAATCAGGACTTACCTGTCCTAACTTATGCACCTAAACTGGTGGGTAATGTCAGAAATATCCTAATCCCTGTGATTGTTTGATAAGACTCATCTCTGAGATAAACTGGATAAGCTCGACCACAAAGGCCCCGGAGCCACTCAGGTCTCCTCCAGCCACTGATCCTTGGAATAAACCTAATTTATTGCCCTGCCTGAGGCACCCAGAACCTGTTATGGTGATTTGGTTTGTGGCTAAAAATTCTTGCATTTTCTCAGGAAGATGATTCCCGTGGATGTGGTGTAAATAATGAGATTTGCTTTCTATTGTCAGCGGGAGAGGAGTGGGACTGCACCTGGAGATCATCTCTGGATGGAGAACAGGCAACAGCCAGGCCAGCTCCCAGCCCTGCACCTGTGCAGGAAACCACAGGAGCTCCTTCTCTGTAGTCTGGAGACTCGGGGGGCACTGCTCCTCATCCTGATCTCCCCAGCCCCGAGTGCCTCATGCACATAAAGTTGCACAGAACTTGCTGATAAGGCAAGGAAGTGGCCATGGAAATGCAACAGGAGATTCAGCCATGTCCTTCACCCTGTGCTCCCTCTCCACCCTGGTGCCTCCCTTCAGCTCCACATCAGTGCTGGGCCTCAGCAGCAGCAAGGCAGTGCTGGAAGTGGCGAGTTTGGGCCAGGTGATTCCCCAGGACACAGAGTTATCTGATAACCATATATCTGAGCACGAAGGTAAAGCCATTCCATGGTAATTTCCTGGGAATTCCTTCTTCGAATCAGCCTCTTGTTCTCTGTAAACATCCTGTAACTGCAGGTGGGAGCACCTGGAGCATTTTCCTGGGTGAGCAGCTGTAAAAAGGGGTTCTGTGGCTGACTCACAGGTCCCTCTCACCAGTCCTGCCTGGGGACCACACTCTTCCTTTCAGGATCTGTTCCTGCCATGCACTCCACACTTTGGGGTTAGAGCAAAGAGACACCCAAAATACGCCAGTTTAGGCACATCTGTAATTTTCTTCGATAAATTCACCGCTAAGTGGCCAAATTCAGGGGATTAAGCAGTTGGTTCAAGTTTATGTTCTCCAGCTGTGGAAGGGTTGCCTTCACCTCCCAGAACTTGTACACAAGAGCTTATAAACACATAATTACACAGAACCTCAAATGTTCAAGGCATTTTGAAGTCGCCCTGCTGGTTGGAGAAGATGCTTCTCCTGCCACCACACAACTGGGATTTATTGCTTGGAGAGCTCAGTCTTGAGGCCAGGAAGAACCTGGGGACTTTCTGGTGAAGGTGGCTGAAGAAAACCTGATCTTTATTTGTACAGGTTTGGACACTTCTCTGCCTGGTTCATCTTGACAGCCAGCTGGGAGCTGTATCCCCAGCCCTCACGGACAGAAAGGAGATCCTTCTTTTCAAGCACCTCAAGAGTAAAGACCACACAACCTGGTCACAGGTCCTTGGAATTCGGGATAAACCCAGAAAATCTCAAAAAACCATTTGGGCCAGGGTGGAAATGCTCTTAGTGGGAGATGCCGCCCTCGTGCTTTTTTCTGGCTATGTCCCCATGGCTGTGTCCCAGTTGCTGTCACCCAAGCAGCTGTTTAGGTCCCCGAAGGGCCCACGTGCACTTGGGCAAGCACAGAGCCAATTCAAATCACTGCACTCAGAGCAGATAACACAGAACCATGGAATCACAGAGTCACTGAGGTTGGAAAAGCCCTCTGAGATCAAAGAGTCCAACCATTCCCCCAGCACTGCCATGTTCACCACTAAGCCATGCCCGAGGTGCCACATCCACACATCTTTTGAACACTCCCAGGGATGGTGACTCCACCACTGCCCTGGGTGGCTGTGCCAGGGCCTGACCACCCTTTCCATGAAGGAATTTTCCCCAATATCCAACCTGCCCCTCCCCTGGCACAGCCTGAGGCCGTTCCCTCTCCTCCTGTCCCTGTTCCCTGGCAGCAGAGCCCGACCCCCCCGGCTGCCCCCTCCTGTCAGGGACTTGTGCAGAGCCACAAGGTCCCCCCTGAGCCTCCTTTGCTCCAGGCTGAGCCTCCCCAGCTCCCTCAGCTTTTTCTCATGACAGAGGACCTTCAACAGCTGGGAAAGAGCCAGAAAAATGTGGTAGAACCCCACAGAGGAGGTGCAGCCTCTCAGTGACCCTGTGGGCAGAGAACACCCCTGAAGGCTGCTCAGATTCCCCCCTCCCCAAATTATCATTCCCCCATGGCATCTCCTTTAAAACTTAGACACTTTAAAATCTCTTTTCTCTTCAGTGGGACAAATCATGAGGGTAAAATCCAATTACAGCAGATAAGAAGAGCCAGACCTTGCAGTGCATCTCTGTGAGCCCCCTACGCTGCTCCCACTGCCCTCATCCCCTTCTCCATCCCTGTTATCCATCATTGCAGAGCAAACTGAGGCTGCCACCGAACCCAGTGTAGCTGTTCTTGATGAGTTATTTCCTTTCCTCAAAGGCAACTCTCCTCTCTTGGAGCTGGCACTGATGGCAGGAGGAGAGCTGGCTTCAAAGCGCCATTTTCCCAAAGCCAGCCAGACACACAGAGCCAACGTGGAGATTGTGGAAAAGGATGCCTGTTAATAAATATTAATCTGTGGCAGGGAACGGCAAGACAAGAACCAGGCACCTGCAGTGCAGGCTTGGCAAGTTAAATCATAAACTATGCACGGCTTTAAACAATAAGGATGATTAAACATAGGAAAAACACAGGGAGAGCAGAGGCCTGTGGGAGGCACAAAGCAAAGCCTGGGTGCCTTCTAGGAGAGAAGTATCAGTGAAATCCCAGACACTGAGATTCCTGCAGGAATGACAAAACTCCAGTTCTGCCTTCCAGCCTATGAGCTAATGGGCTTGGGGATTTTTTTGTATCCCAATAATCTGAGGTTTGTGGAAGAGTGGAACCTTTCACTGAATCATCTCATGCTGGGGGAAGTTACAGAAGTCTTCAAAAGATTTTTCATCCCCCAAATCTCCTCTTCCTTTCACATCAGAGTCCTGATCCCCACCAAAGCCAGGTGGGATCCCACCAGAGCTTGGTGCAATTTCTCTCCTCTTAGCCACAGCCAGCACAGAAGCTTCTCAATCCCAGCTCAGCCATAGGACAGTTGGATCTGACACTCCTTGGATGTGTCTCCTCAGTGACAAATCACTGGCAGAACTTTCCTTTAGCCAGAGGACTTTGCAGAGCAGAGCTGTTGGCTATGAGGAGCTGGTTCAGCCTGGCCTGGCCTTTTCCTCTGCCATGCCACTGAAATTAATTTTCCCTGGAAATTTGCATTACTCACAAATTCAGGGGGAGGCATCTAGTTTGGTATTGCTGTGGGGAGAAGGACAGATAAGCCCAGCAGCAGAGCCCACAGACCCAACCCCCAAGGAGGACAGACCCCACAGACCCCACAGACCCCACAGATGCCAGACTCCAGTCACCCTTGGCAGCAGCTGAAGCTGCTGTGCTGAGCCAAGGCTGCACTGGGTGCAGGAGTATTGTGCTGGCAGCAGGTTTCTGCTCACTGTCCCAGCCCAGTGCACACCAGTTTGGGCCCAGATTGGCCACCTTGCCCTGGGGGACACCAGATCTCCAAAGTGGCCACAACACCTTGACCTGCTGGACTCCAAATCACCAGTCATTTATGGCTCCATCAATCCCTGGGACACTGAGGGAGTGTGTGCCAAGCCCCTAAAGGAACTCCAGTGATGGGATACAACACCCCCACCCTGCTGTGTGCATGAGGGCTCCGTGTCCATGTTCCCCATCCTACACACACCAGGACATGGTTTCTGCAGCTGGGGGAAGCTCTGGGCCCTGCTCCAGCTCCAGCTCAAACCACAGCTCCAAACACAGCAATAAACCTGGACACGGCCCAACCCCTGCCCAGCCCCACTGTGGGACTGTCTGGGAGCAGAGGGAACGAAGCACTCAGGCACTTGTCAGGGGGCTTTGGGAATTCCCCAGCTTGTGCTGCCTCTGAGGAGCATCCTGAGAAATCCCAGGGAATGCAGGGAGCTCAAGCTGGAGGAGGGTTTGGACAAGCAGAATCCACACAGCCTCTCTGTAGGAAGAACTAATTTTTCTCATCGGGGCTGCCCAGCTGATCTTTGGGCAAGAGCAGTAAAACCCAACACCTGAAAGCTGAGCCTGACTCTCTCCAACACCAAGCAGGAGACAACCCTGGGAACAAACAGCAACTTCTCACCCTCCTGGGATTCCATCCAGGAATGCACTGGGATGAATCAGCCCAGGCCAATCACCCCCCAGTGGGAACTGGGGGAGGGGGGCCCTGGGCCCTGTGCTTGGAGGCAACTCCTGGGAGTGGGATGTGACTCAGCTTCCCTGGGACACAGAAACCAGAGCTGCACATCTCCACGCAATTCCCATTCCCAGACATTCCCCAAAGTGTCTGGAGGAGGGGTTTAGCTTGCTGAGCAGAAACAGGCAGTTTGGGAATGTGCCTGTTTTTTTTCCCTTTTCCCTTTCCCCAGGTTTCGCCTGGGCTCCTCTCCAAGCAGGATAATCCCCCTCTGCCTCCCTTCCTTCCTGCGTATGGATCCCTCTGCCCGCTTCCCTCTCCGTCCAGAGCCCCTCAGCTCATCCTGCTGTGTATTTTATTTTGTCAGGTCTGGTACTGTGACACCTTAAGCAACAAACCCTCCAGAGGTGGGAAGAGATCCCCATCTTCCACTTTGGTGGCAGAGGAAAGCTCTCCTTGCCCCAGTCCCCCCTCACCCGTTGGAGTCTGTGTCCACAAAACCAGAGGAAGCAGGGATTTGTTCCTGGCAGAGCCCCCCTGCCCTTGCTGTGGAGCTGCTCCACTCTCTCTGTTCCAGCAACTGCAATTCCCAGAGCAGGGATGGCTCCCGTGGAGGCACCACCTCCACACTTCCCCCAGCAGCCTACAGCCACCCAGCCCCTCTTGGTAATCCAGCCCCAAACACGTCCCTGGACCATGGCACCTCACCAGCACAGGGTTCAGCTTCACAATCCAGCTTGAAGAGCTGCTGGACAAGGCACAGCTCCTGGAGGAGGTATCAGAGCCTGGCCCAGCTCACCCAGCACCCCTCTCCACGCTGCTCACTCCAGACTCTTCTGAATGCTCAGTCCCAGATCCAGCACCCCCATGACCCCCACAGCCTCGGGATTTCCTCTCCCTGGCGGACTCAGCCAGGCCAGAGGTCTGTGGCTGCTGGAGAAACCTCCAAGAGCCAGGAGGTTTTGCGCAGAGGTTGTCACAACCCTCTGGGTTTGCAGATTCCAGCTGGGGAAAGTTGGGCTTTACCTCCAGCCCAGATTTCTCCAGACACAAGGATGGCAGAGACAACCATTTGCCAAGCCTTGATCCAAAGAGGAAGGGGTTCCAGCGGGACACCAGGCTGCAGGGCTCAGCTGATTGCTCCTTTCCGTGGCACAGACTCAGTGCACAGAGGTGGAACGGCCGCCTGCACCCCAACAGTGGCAAAGTGGAGGGGGCTGTGAGACACCCCCACCAACCAACACCAGGGACACTTCTCCCAACTCATCTCCTTCCTACCACTCCCACCAGGCTCCCAGAGACTCCACACTTCTCAGCCTGCAAATGGGAGATGCGCTGGGATTCCAGAGGCAAGTCCCGAGCCGAGGTCTGTGTCCTGTGTGTGGGCACAGCCTCCTCCTCTGCAGCTGCCCACCGCTCAGGAGGCAGCAAAGCCCCAGCTCCAGCCCATGGCAGGGTGGAGGAGGAGCACTGCCAGCTTTGCCCATGCACGGGAGGGGGTGCTGGGGAATTCCAGCCATGGGGGCACTTGCAGAGGAAGGATCTGCAAAACCAGACAGCTACTCCAGCTTTAGAGCCAGGGAAAAATTGGTTATCGCACCACACTGAAATGTCCAAGTGCCTCAGGGATGTGGAGCAGAGCAGCACTCCCAGCGATCAGCTCCAGCCAGGAAGGAGTTGATGCATCCAGCTCTGTGTCCTGTCCTAAACCCTTCCATCCAGTGCAAGAGATCTTGGCACCGCCTGCCTGAGGTGACCCAGAAGAGAAGCAAAGCGGTCTGTCCCCTCCCCACAAACCCCACCACAGCACCCCAGAGCACCAACCCTGTCCCAGAGGGCCCCTCTCGCCGTGGGACTTTACCTCGGTTGGAGTGGCCCACGCTTGATGACACTGACGACTTTTGCTTCTGCCTCTTGACCGTCATCATCACCTGCTCCTGGACCCGCTGCTTCCCCGTGCCCTTGGTTTTCAGCTTGTGGTCCGAGGGCAGGGCCAGCGTGGAGCTGGCCTGGTCCTGGAAGCACTCGTAGGCCAGCGCGGTTTTCAGCGGGGAGTGGAGCATGGCTGGAGAGCGCGGGCACAGGGGCTGCACGTCACTCACACGGACAACACGAGGCCGCCAAACACCGTCTGTGCTGGGCTTAGTCCCCCAAACCCCTCCTTGCCATACGTCCCCTGGCCCAGGGTGTCTCAGGGCTGCTGCTCGCAGCTCGGCTCCCCGGCGTGTGAGCAGTCACACCCTCTGCCAGACTGGATATACAGCCCTGCCCGCACACACCCACGCGCTCCCCGCCAGCCCCGGCACCCCCGCGCCGCTGCGGGGCAGCTCCCGGACCTCCCCCAGCCCCTGCCCAGCCCCGCGGGGCCCGCGGCACGTGGAGGGGCCAGTGGGGAGTGGGCGAGGTGGGGGCTCGAGGGCTGGGCACGGACGTGGTCCCTGCGCAGGGTCCGGGGTGAGGCTCAGTGGGTCTGGGTAGGAAACGGTGCTCCCCGGCTGCCGGGGGGCTGGGGCATCTCCCACACGGCTCCTCTTGGGTTCCAGTCTTTCCCTCAGTCCAAACTGCACCAACCCCGTGTCACAGTGGCAAGAGGTGGCCCTGCCTGTAGGAGCAACACTGCCCACAGCACCCATTCCAGATCCCAGCTCTACCTGCACAGGTTGCAAATCCACCCCTCTGAGCCCAGGAATGCAGGATTCCTGCAGAACACCGGCTCTAGGGGTCAGGGAGGATCCTGATGAAGTGCCCTGGAGAGTCAAGGACCTCTCCCTAAAGGGTGTCCCACTCGTCTGAGGGACGGGCCTATGAAGAAATTGGGGCACAATCGGGGCAATCTTTGCATGCAGCTTGGGGTAGCAGGGAGGAAAAGAGGACATTTAGCAAGAGTAGGAGATAAAATGGCTGTGCAAGAAATGACACGCCAGGCTATGACTGCGAGCAGAGAGCTCTCCCTCTGCCAAGCCACACTGCAGCAACTCGTCTGCAGAGAACTGAGCACCTCGCTGCTGGTGTGACCAGTTTCAGGTCACAGCAAGTGCTGACAAAGCTCCTGCCAAGCCACAAGAGGCTGATACAGGAGAAAAGGAACAGTCCCCATCAGGAGGGTGGCCGAGGGGAAGATGCCCAGGGCAGAGGCTTCCTGAGTGTCCCAGGACCAGGAGCTGGGTGTTTGTGCCAACACTCAGCCAGAGGAGCAGAGCCCTTCGTGCTGCCAGATGGATCAGCTGTGGGAGAAAGGACGTGTGGAGTTTCTCTCCAGTGGGCATCAGCAGTGTCCAGGGTCTGGCTGCCTTCAGGCCTGGTGCTTTATTTCACTCCCATCCATCAGGTTTTGTGTTTCCCTGGTGATTTGTGTCCCCATTTCATGTTTTATAGGAACAAGAGCAGCATCAGAAAGCACAGAGCAGGGTCCTGGGAAAGATAAGCTTTGGCACTGTCCTTTTCCATGCTCCAGGATGCTCCTCCCATGAAACCCAGGAGTAGAAAGCCAGGTTTTGTCAGTAAGACACAGTAGAGCAACTGGAGGGTATTTATTTGCCTTTGGTCCCCTCTCCCCACCTTGACACCTCACCAAGGTGAGGCTTTACTCTGCTCCATCACCCAACCAGGCAGGACTTTTAGACCATGTCCAGGCAAGGCCAGCCTGGAGGAGGGTGGGTGCTGCCCAGGGCCGGGTGGGTGCTGCCCAGTGGGATGGAGTGGATGGAGCGAGTGGGTGCCCTCCTTTCCCGCTGCTCCTGAGCGTTTCACGAGGTGGGGATCAGGCCGTGCTCTCCCGGTGCGGGCAGGAGCAGCGCAGCCAAGCCCAGCTGTTGTTTTCCTCTGCCCCACTTGTTTCTCCTGAAAGCTCGATATCGATGCCAAGCGGTGTTTTCGCAAATCAATGACAGGCTGTCAGCGTCAGGTGGCTCCTGCACAACAAAGTGCCAGCTCTCGCAAACCTGTAATGTCACTTGGCCCGGGGCGAGGAACAGCCCTGTCCCTGTCCCCGCGAGGGAGAGCCGCGTGTTTATCGCATCCCGTCACTGCGCTCTGGCATCTCCCTGTTTCATAACTCGCCCAAAATGCTGAGCTGGGCTGCGGAGCTGCGGACAGGGAGCTTAGGGAGGCTTTCAGGAAACAATGGTTTCTTGGGGCGAGTTCGCACGGTTTAGCCCAAGGGAGGGAATCTCCCAGGATTCTTCAACAGATTCCAAACCCGCATCTGGAAGAGCAAAAGGTGCCCAAACAAAGGCTTTTATTGCAGTCCTGTGCAAACTGCGGTTCTGGTGTCGGGCTGGGGGTGTCTCTGAGCGGGGCACGGGGAACATCAGCCCAGCCAGCCCAGCGCAGCCCCGGCGCAGCAGCAGCAGCAGCAGCAGCAGAGCTTTCATCCAGCAGCGCCCCGAGCGAATTCCCTGTCTGCCTTTGTGTCTGGAGCTCACGGGCAGAGCGGGCAAGGCTGACAGGGACGCACCCCCCGTGCCGCACTCGGGGTGCGATGGGCAGAGATGGGAGGCTCGATGGAAGCGCTGCCATCGGGACGCGGGCGGTGCTCTGGGGGCTCGGGGGTCGCGGCGCTGCCCGAGAGCGGCCAGCAGCGCTGGCGAGGCTGTGACTCACGCTCCGCACCCACTCCGGGACACGCCCTGTGCATCTGGGCTCTTCAAAGCATTTTTGTGCGAGTTCCTGGGATTCCTGCCAGCTGCCTGATCGCAATCAAAGCGCTCGCTGGCCCAATGCTGCTCCCAGAGAGGCGCAGGTTCCCTGTTCAAACTTGTCGGGCGCTCCTGAGCTGAAGTGTCTGCGGAGCGCTCGAATTCTGCTGGGGGGAATGACTGCCCCCAGCCCTGCTGTCAGGAAGTCCAGCTCTTGGGGCCTATTTCAGCACTGAGGGTTGATCCTTCCTCCGGGCAGGTGGTCGCCAGGAGGGGCAGAGGTGCGGATGCTGGGAATTTCTTGTATTTCCCAGGATAATGCCATTTTCTGAGCAGTGATTCATCCTCGCCCCAGCACAGCTGAGACTTAACAGAGCCTGGCAAAGTTTCTCCAGGAGGAAACCTGCCCTTCAGATTTGCACACCTTGGTTTCACTCTGCCTGCCTTGAAAGTGTCTCTTTTGTGGGACCAGAAAGCACCACAGGAAGGGGGCAGATGGAGAGCTCAGATCCAACAGAGTAACAGGATCCAGCTGGAAGGGAACAGAGAGCTGCCATGGTGAGGAAAGCCAGGCAGAAGCCTGCTGAGACTTGTGGCCAGGTTGTTCTTGAGCAAAACCTCCCCTCCACTCCTTGCACACGTGTGGCACTGAGAGGTTTTTGGGGTGGTGCTGTGGGAGGACAAGAAGGCAACAGTGCCAGGCAGGTCATGGGCTGGCCCCTGGCAAAGCAGGGACACTTCTCCAGCCCCAGAGATCTCCCAGTGTGCATGGGAGCTTGGAAAGTAAGGAAATCCTTGATTTCTTCCCAAAACAGAAGGATGCCTCAGGCAGAGCAGCTACATCTGGCCAGCTGAAAGCCTGGGCTGTGCAGGGGAGATAAAAGACCCAGGAACATCACTGGGGTGTCCCCTGACAGAAACATGGAATGAGTGAGTTAGGAAGGGGCTGCCCCTCTGCCCAGCACAGGGCTGAACCAAGTTAGGGCCCAGTTGCTCCAGACCTTGTCCTGGGGAGGTTTGATGGACATTCCACAGCCTCTCAGGCCTCTCTCCCAGTATTTGACTGTCCTCATGGTGAGGACATGTCCTTTCAGGTATTGAAAAGGAATTTCCCATGTCCCAGCTTGTTCCAGTTGTCTCTCCTCTCCCCATGCACCTTGGAAGGTGTGACTCCATCATCAGAGAATCCCAGAATGGATTGATTGTCTTGGAAGGGACCTCAAAGCTCATCCTGTTCCACCCCCTTCCACTATCCCAGGCTGCTCCAAGCCCAGTCCAGCCTGGCCTTGGACACTCCCAGGGATGGGGCAGCCACAGCTGCTCTGGGCTCCCAGGAACAATTCCTTCCCAAAATCCCATCTAACCCTGCCCTCTGGCAGTGGGAAGCCATTCCCCCTTGGGAATGGTCCTGTCCCTCCAGGCCCTTGTCCCCTGTCCCTCTCCAGCTCTCTTGGGGCCCCTTTAGGCACTGGAAGGAGCTCTGAGGTGGAGCCTCCTCTTCTTCAGGTCTACATCCCCATCTCTCCCAGCCTGGCTCCAGACCAGAGGGGCTTCAGCCCTTGGGGTATCTCCATGGCCTCTTGCTCCATCTTCTCTGTCAACTCTGTTACTTGGCTGCAGAGAGCTGTAAGATCTCTCCAAACTTTCCCTTCTCCAATTTGAGCAAACCCAGCTCTCCTAGCCTTTCCTTTGTTTCCTGTTTTCCAGTCCTGACCACCTGGGGGCTGAAGGGCAGGCCAAGCCCTTGCCCTTGTCAGCTGGACCTCCATGGGCTCACATTCCTGGTTCCCTGCCTTTGCTGCCCCTTTTGGTGGCAAGTGTAGGGGACAGGGGGACACCAGGCAGGACAGGGTGGCTCTGGGTTGGAGAGCATCCTTAGAGCTCAGTGGTGAAAGGGCCTGACAGCAGCTCCAGACTCAGCACTGTCACAGCTGAGGACACAGATTGTCCCCTCTGCCCCTCCCTATGCTTGGACATCCCCTGACAAACAGGTCCCACCTCTGATGAGCAACAACATCACAACTCTGAACTGCTGAAAGCGCCAAGGGCTGTGCAGGCCTGACAGCAGGGAAAAAGGGATGTGGTCAGCAGGGAATAAAAAAAGATGTGGTCAGCAGGCAATAAAAAAGGATGTGGTCAGCAGGGAAAAAGGAACATGGTCAGCAGGTCACTCTGGAAACAGGCACCAGGAGTGGCCATGCAGCTGCCAGGGAAGGGCAGGCCCCAGGGAGGTGCCCTGGGAGGTGGGGATGGTGATGGAGCAGGAAGGATCTCTGCTTCCCCTCCAGGACAAGGCCAACCCACACAGTTTTCATCTCCTTGTGTCCCCATCTCACTTGAGGAGCCTCTCCAGAACAGGCCAAGGAGCTGCTGCTCTCTCCCATCTCTTCCCAGTCCTCTCTGCCTGGGCTGTGCACAGGTCAGGGGCAGCTGCCCCTGCTCTGTCTCCTGTCCCAGCTCTGGGAAGGAGCTGCCCCGGGAGGAGATGCTGCACACCCAGACTGGCCTGGGGACCCTGCTGGCAAAGCCCCTCCTTGCTACAGACCTGGCCCAGCAGCCCAAGGGCAAAGCCTGAGGTGGAATTTGAGTCTGGGAACAAAGACCCAGATTGAGCCCCAGGACACTGCACAGAGAGCCCAGCCCAGGATCCCTGGAGCTGGCCTGTCCCAGGGACTTCCTTGGTGCCAGTGACACCTCCGTGGCAGGGTGTGACATCCTCAGAGAGGACATGTGGGAGGGCATGGGTGCAAGGAGGAACTCGGTGTGCTCGTGGCACAGCCGGGGGTGCAGCCTGTGCTTGGGGCCGGGATTGCTGCAAGAGCCTTCCCTTGACAGTGGGCCCTGCTGGGAGGCTGCTCTGAGCACCTGGCTCAGACGCATGCCCTGTGCTGGCCCCCCTCAGGGCTGGGGTCTCGTGGCTGCCTGTGGGGACGTGCCAGCCCCTCAGCAGGGTTGTGTCCCCACAACAGGCTGCCAAGTGACACTGCCATGTTTGTCCTGTCACGGGGAGGAGCAGAGCATTGGGATCACAGCTTTGCAGCGATGCCATCTCCAGGCCTGGTCTCCTGCCCTCCTGAATCCAGGAGGATTTTTCTGCCACTGCTGACACAGGTGAGTCCTTTCCAGATGAAAATGTCGGGCTGACCCCATGCCCACCGTGTCCTGGCATCAGCACTGCCTGGCACTGCTGCCCACCGGGTCGTGCCATGGGAGACGAGTCACACTGAATCCATGGTCATCCCCTCCTCTGGAAAAGCAGCTGCTCCAGGATTTTGCCTCTCCATCCTCCTTGCTGTTTGCCCTGGGAATGCTCCGATTCCTGCACAGCACCTGTCCCTCCCTGGGGTGGGATACACCAGGCTACACTGATGGGGACCTTCCTCCCCCTGCGTGCATCCTGTGGCATCCCACTGCAATCCCTGAGAGCCTCTGCTGCCATGAGGAGCCCTGGGAAAAGGAGCAGGAGAGAAGATGGTTGAGAAGAGAGCACAGATAGATTCCCAAGGTACTCCCAGGACCAACTGAGCAGCACCAGACTTCCACCAGGGAAGGCTCTGGATGCCAAGGGCTGTGGCAGCACCACTCTGGGGACACTCAGTGGGTGGGACACACAGAGCAGGGCTGACCCATGGGGCTCATTCTCCACCCCACTCCACTCCAGAGGCCCAGGGCTCCTGTGGTGCCAGGAGCAAACCCAAGGAGGAGGGGATGAAGACAGCACTGGATGCCAAGTGTGGGACAGAGCTGCTTCTCCCTGGTTGTATTTACTCCCTTGGCACCCACTGAGGGCTGCAGGGAAGGACTTTGGTGGTAACAATCCCAGCAGGAAAGGATGAACAGGAAAACCTGGAAGCTCATTCTGTTTTCTAAATAACCATTGAAACCCTGTTAAATAAAAACTACTCTGAACCACTCCATAGGTTTATGCAAATGATGCTACTGACACGATTTCTGAAGGGTATCTTTTATTTTAACACTGAAACCCAACACCAGGGATTAGAGATCACATTTGAGGCCAATCAGCATGGCCTGCAGAGGTTCTCTGTTTCCTTCCTGCTTTCCAGGAACAGTCCATCCTGGATTGGCTTTGCAAGGTGGACAAGTATCCACATGTTCACCTTCAGACTGAACAGGGAAACACAGATTTTCCAAGAGAATTTATGACCTGGCACCTGAACCATCATCAGGGAACAGTGCTAGAGATGAGCAAGGAGCTTGCCTGACATCCAAGGGGATCTTCAAGCATCCACGTCATTCCTGCACAGTCCTGTCTCTGGGTGTGAGGGGAGGTGGGGGTGCTGTGGGAAGCTGAGCATTGCCAGGGCAGCCCCTCTCCCTGTGGCTGCACATCCCAGGGACTGAGCACGGACACCCCAGGCTGGGACAGCCTGACCGGGCTCCGACCTGCGGCCGCAGGGGCTCGGGGCAGGGCAGGTGTGACCTCCCCTTGGCCTCGCTTTAGGGATCGATTCCATCTCCCAGGTGCTTGGCTGAGCTCCTGCTCCACATCCCAGCAGCCCCAAGCACTGCAAAGGGAGCTGGTGGCACTCGCTGGCAAATCCAAAGTGGAGTCAGAAGCAGAAAAGGCATTTGCTCCTCAGGCAGGGTCTGATGTTTGACCATGGCACAAAGCCAAGGAGAACAAGAGGAGGCTCACGCTCCAGGAGCACATCCCTGCCCTCCTGCCACACATCTCTTGGAATGGAGAAGCCATTCCAAGTCATCTGTGCAGGAATGTCCCACCCAGCCTTGTCCTGGGGCAGGGAAAGCAGCTTCCAGGCAGCCAAAGCCAAGGAAGAATTGTCACTGCCAGGGGACATCTCCCTCTCTTGTGTCTCCTGCAGGATGCAAGGAGCTCCACATGTGGGAACTGCCAGTGCCCTTCAGGTCAGGGAAATCAGGAAAGGTCCTGGTCGGAAGGGCTCCAGGAGGTCCTGAGCCCCAGGTTGTGTTCAAAGCAGGGCTCAGTGCAAGGCCAGCTCAAGGGACTCCAGTCCTTGCCCTGGTGAGTTCTGAGAAGATCCCATCCTAAGGCTGCACAGCTCCCATGGGAAAGGCTTTTTCCTTATGGACAGATGGAATTGTCCCTCTTGCAGAGTCACTTGTCCTTTTCCAGAGCACCCTGAAAGGCTCTGGGCCTTCCCCAGAGGGACGAGGAAACCTCTGGGGAGTCTCTGGGGAACTTTTGGGGAACCTCTGCATCTCCAGGCTGGCATCACCTCCTCCCTCAGCCCTGGGTTTGGTTTCCCCTGGCACCAAAGGTCTCTCCTGAGAAGGGAAAAATGGAGGTTTAAGCAAATTAACCAACAACTCCATGCACTTAGAGAGAGTTTCTGTGCACAGACCAGGAGTGAACATCGTACAACCAAAATTGGCCAAGTAGAGCCATTTTAAACTCCAAACTCACAACATCCAGAGGACTGCAAACCTCCCTGTGAGAGGGGGGCATTGAGGGATCTGACAGCAAAACACAGCTGGTTCGGGGCTTATTGTGGTTTTTTTGCCATTTCTGAAAACTTGAGGCTCCTGCTGGGCAGTGGAAGCTGCCAAGGCTGCAGAGGAGCTTCACCCCCTCTGTGGCACCGAGGAGCAATTTCTCTGTGCTTTACAGACACTGCAGCTGCTGAGGGTGGAATACACAGGTAATTCCATTGAAATCAACTCCTTAGGGACTGCTCTGCTGCTTAGGGATGGCTGAAAAGGAAATCTTGCATTGCTTCTGTAGATCAAAGTGCCTCATGCTCCTCCTGTAACCACACCAGGCTGACATTTGTCCAATGTTTGCTCTGGAGAACCAGGGAGGTTTCAGGAGTGACTGAGTAGCAGCTATTCTGAATGATTTAAGTTGATTCGACAAAATACAATAAAATTTAGAGTCTTCTGGGCAGAAAAGGGGTTTAGCACAAGTTTTCCAGACACTTCTACTCCATATTCCACTTGAGGCCTCATGTCCTGGGAATTTCCTGCCCTTGTGGGGAACTGAACAGGAGAGGAAAGCAGCAGCTTTGGGAGGAGGGAACCTCCTGGGGAAGAGAAACTTCTTGTTCTTGGCACAGCACACAGCATCCAAAGCATTTGCCCCAGCTGTGGGAAGGCAAAGAGGACAAATTTTCAACTGGGACACTTTTTCAACATTGGCCAGGATGAGAAGTCCTGTCCCAGTGGCTGGGACAAGGAAACGCTGACCAAAGGGACCTCCACCCACCCATGGGTGTGCTGAGGGTCTGCCCTGCTCAGCAACATTGGAAGAGCCATCTCATCAAGAGGCACAGAGACTGCTCAGGGGTCCTTGGGACATCCACCATCCATCCATGGATGGGCTCCCAGCCCCCCTGCTTTGGGACATCCCTCCTCAGAGCAGGTTGTGTCCGTGCATCCTGCTCTCAGACCCTCCTGGTGGCCTGTGACATGATTATTGTTCTCAGAGGGGTTTTTCCTGTGTCAGAAATAACTGGAGGGAAGGTGAGGTGGGTTTTCACAGCACAAACCCCAGGCTTTGTCCTGGAGAGAGCTGGGTGGAACAGCTCAGAAAAAGCTGCAGAGGGAGCTGATGGTGGAGGAGCCTGGGCTGGGCTGGAGCTGCTCCCTGAACCCTCCCTGCAGCACAGGGACACCAGGACAGGGACGTCACACGCTCGAGGCACCCGCAGAGGATCGAGCGTGGGGCAGTTTTCTCCAAGGCCCCCAGAAAGCCCAAAAGCCCAAGGCAGCTGCTGGAACGGCCTGGGCAGCACCACAGCACCTTCCCTCAGTGCCTGACCCCACAGCACCGTCCCTCAGTGCCTGGCCCCACAGCACCTTCCCTCAGTGCCTGGCCCCACAGCGCCTTCCCTCAGTGCCGGACCCCACAGCACCGTCCCTCAGTGCCTGGCCCCACAGCGCCTTCCCTCAGTGCCTGGCCCCACAGCACCGTCCCTCAGTGCCTGGCCCCACAGCACCGTCCCTCGGTGCCTGACCCCACAGCGCCTTCCCTCAGTGCCTGGCCCCACAGCACCGTCCCTCAGTGCCTGACCCCACAGCGCCTTCCCTCAGTGCCTGGCCCCACAGCGCCTTCTCTCAGTGCCTGGCCCCACAGCACCTTCCCTCAGTGCCTGGCCCCACAGCACCGTCCCTCAGTGCCTGACCCCACAGCGCCTTCCCTCAGTGCCTGACCCCACAGCACCTTCCCTCAGTGCCTGGCCATTCCCACAGGGAACAGCGGTGTCCCACAGGCTCCCGGGGTTTCACAGCCCGTGTTGCCCTGTGGGCAGGAGGCTGCACCTGAACTCCCACCTGTCCTGGCTGCTGGGGGTGGTTCCTGGGGAGGACAATTCCTGGACTCTTCCTATCCCTGAAAAAGGGGGTCTGAAGGAGAAAAAAGGAGCCATTGATGATTTGAGGCAAGTGCCCCATGGAACTGCTGCACTGGAGCCTTCAAGGAGAAGACAGACCCCCCCCCCCCCTTTTGGGGGGGCACAGTATCCTGCACTGGGGCAGGGGAAGGACCCAGAGACCTTTTGTGCTTCCCTCCCACCCTGGACCATTCAAATCCTGCACTTCCTCAAGCACCAAGAGATTCCCTGCAGCACAGAGGGCCTGCAGCCAGGAGAGTGGCACCTCACAGCAGAGACAGGGGGTGACAGGGAAGCTCTGGACGCTGCCCTGTGACCAGTTTGGATGTGGCCAGCTGTGCCCTGTGGTCTGTGGTCCCTGCTGGCTCCTCACACGTGTCCAGGGCTCTGGGCTCAGCTCTCAGGGCAGGGAGGAACAGTCAGGTCAGGCACTGCCAGGCACTGCCCAGGCAGCAGCAGGTCAGTGCTGGCCACAATTCCTGCTGCCCACAGGTCCCAGGGCCATCGGCATGGGACTGACTCTCATTTGGGATTGTGCTAAAGGCAATGAGCTGCTCTCTGGGCACTTTTCCAGAAGGTGGCACAGGGAGGTGGTGCAGCCCTGCTGAGCCAGGTGCCCTCTCCTCAGCCTGGCTCCCTCTGGACAAGGCTCCAGCAGCTGGACTCCAGAGTTCCTGGCTGGACAAGTTCTAAAATCCAGCTCTCAGCTCCTTCTCCCAAACACGTGTCCCTGTAATAGAGGAGTTTATCCTCTGCTGGAATGAAGCAACTCAGCCCTCCCCTTGCATTGCTGAGCCTTTCAAGCATCCTTTGATAAGCAGTGGCAATCCCTGGGCATTGCCACATCTCCTGGCGTGCTCTGCCCTGCCAAAGCTGAGTTCCAAGCTGGTTATAAATTAGGCACCACGCTCGGCTTTCATCTGCTCCCCGAGCAGCGGGCGGGGGCAGAGGCCACGCCAGGGCAGAGGAGCAGGGCATGGGCAGGGGAGAGGCAGGACCAGCCTGGGGGAGAAGAACCCCCTCAGCCCCTGCAGCAAGCGGGGGGAAGTGGCTGCTGCAGCCAGCGAAGGGGCTGAGCTCTGGGGGACAACGACAGCAGAGAAATCTGGGGTTCCCTGAGCAGTGACAGCAGCAGGGGCAGCACCAGGCAAAGGGGGAGGAGAAGATGGGGAAGGGTCTGGAGGGGAAATCATGTGAGGAGTGACTGAGGGCACTTGGTTTGTTCAGCTGGAGAAAAAGAGCTGAGGTCAAACCTCAGCAGGGGCTGCAGCTCCGATCTCTGGTCTCTGTGAGCAGGGACAGGACCCAGGGAAGGGCTGGAGCTGTGTCAGGGCAGGGTCAGGCTGGAGATCAGGGAAAGGTTCTTCCCCCAGAGGGTGCTGGGCACTGCCCAGGCTCCCCAGGGAATGAATGGGCACAGCCCCGAGGCTGCCAGAGCTCCAGGAGCGTTTGGCCAAGGCTCCCAGGGATGCCCAGAGTGGGATTGTTGGGGTGTCTGTGCAGGGCCAGGGGCTGGCCTGGATGATCCTTGTGGGTCCCTTCCAGGTCAGGAGATTCCAAGATTCTCTGAGGCACCATCCCATCACAAGGACCACACAGAGGGCAGGTGGCAGACAAAGAGGGGAGAAAGGCAGAGCTGTGGGCACAGAAAACAAAAAGCTGCACAAGCCACCACATCTGGAACCTCCAGCTACTCCAAGGCCTTCCTGGAGGGAATGGAATTGCCCAGACTGGAGCTTTGGGCCAGGTCAGAGCGAGGCTTCCCTGCACAGGGGTGAGGAAATGAGAGGAAATGTCATGTGCAGGGTAACAGAATTCCCAGGTCAGAGCCTCTGGGTCTGTGATGCAAATCTGCATCTGCTGCAGAGGCTGAGCCTGCCCAGGGCGAGGAGGAGCCCGAGTCACTGGAAGGCTGAGGGAAACCAGCATGAGCCACTGCAAGCAATGGCACTTTGCTGCTCACAGTGGTTTTGTTCAGGTTTCATTTCATAGAACCCCAGACTGGTTTGGGTGGGAAGGGACCTCAAAGCTCATCCCATTCTACCCTCTGGCATCTTTCATTAGCCCAGGGTGCTCCAGGCCCCATCCAACCTGGCCTTGGACATTTCCAGGGATGGGGTAGCCCCAGCTTCTCTGGGCACCCTGTGCCAGGGCCTCCCCACCCTCACAGGGAACAATTCCTGCCCAAAATCCCATCTAACCCTGCCCTCTGGCAGTGGGAACCCATTCCCTGTGTCCTGCCCCTCCATCCCTTGTTCCAAGGCCCTCTCCAGATCTCCTGGAGCCGCTTTAGGCACTGGAAGAGGCTCTGAGGTTCTCCCTGGAGCCTTCCCTTCTCCAGGCTGGACAGCTCCAATTTCAGCATGTTCCTTTCTCTGAGTTTTTGGATACCTCTGCCCCCTCCAGGCAGACCCCCAGTCCTCCACCAGTGCCAGGGTTGGGCACAGACCAAGGAGAAACCTCAGAAGTCCATTTATACAGCAAAAATGGCAGCTGAGCTGCCCAGATGTGGAGATGGTTTCCTTATCAAACAGCTCCTTGTGGTGTCACAGGACCTTTTCCATGGATCCCAAGGCTGCTGTCAGAGCAGCACACACAGCATCACCTTTCACTGAACTTGTGCTGCCCTGCTGCATCCTGGCTTCAAAGAGAACTCTCTGGACACCAGGGAGCTCCATCAGGCACAGCAGGGTTTGGTTTAATCCCACACTGTGGCCCCCAGGCCGTGTCCCGTGAGGATCCACGCATGGGGATCCAGCCCCCTCTGCATTCCCCAGATGTGCCCTCAGCAGGGCAGGGCAGGGCAGGGCTGGGCTGGGCTGACACCATCCTGCTGCATGGCATTGGTTTACCTTGCACATCACCAGCCCCAGAATCAGGACTAGGCAGGAAATGGTGATCTGGTGGACACCTCCATCCAGCTCTGCTCGTGGCTGACACATCCAGGGCTGGAGAAGCTCCTGCATCCGGACACGCTCCCTACAGGAAAAGTGCCTTGGGTGGGAAGTGCCCTGGGAGCTGCAGCTCTGTACCCACTGCCCAGATCTTGAGAGGTTCAGCTGAGCTGGGCCCTGCTGGGCTCCCATCACAGCTGAGCCACTGCTGGGACACTGCAGAGGGTTTGGGAACACCCCACACTTGTCCAGGTCTCCTTCCCTGCAGTGCCAATGGCAGCACTTCCAGCTGGGGCCTTTGGGGTGACTCAGCCAGGGTATGTGAGCTGTCAGTGTCCCCCTCCAGCCTCCACAGAACCCCTGTCCTGTGCAGGAAAGAGATCCCAGCTCTGAGGGTTCACACCAGGACCCCCAGCCAGGGGGCACAGGGAACACCCCCATGGCATCCAAACCCACGGGAACAGAGGACAAGCACTTGCAATCTGGTAACAGTAGAGCTTCTCCCCTTGGGAGCATCATCCCTGCACATGGAGGGCTCCAAGGAGGGACTGGCAGCCAGTGCAGACAGGGCCAAGGGGCAGAAACAGGCTCCATCGTGTCCCCATCTTGTCCCCTGCCCATCCTGTCCAGGTGTGCTGGAGAAGGAGACCCAGTTCCTGTCACTTCCCACGAACAAACCAAGCAGAGCTGACCCTGCGGAGGGGGTGCTCCAAACCCTGCCCCCAGCAATCCATGCAGCAACCCAGGGCCCCACTGGGCTCCCATTCTTCCTCCCCAGGAGGGCCACATCCCAAAGCAGCCTCGTGCAGCACAAAGTGTCCCTCTCTGGCCGGACATTCCCAGCGTGGGTGTTGCAGGACACGGGGGCTGGGCTCGCCTCCCTCAGGAACAGACCGTGCTGTACAACCAGTGCCAGATTAGTCCCTCTCGTGCGGCCTGAGCAGCGGCCCCCGGACTGCTCAGGGTCCCTGCTGGCACCAGGGGTATTTAATGTCTTCACCAATGCCACAGGAAGGGATCCCTCAGCACGTTTGCAGCTGCCAGGGCACCCTCAAGTTTCCAGCTGCTCCTGCCCGAATCTCCTCAGCCAGGAAAGAAGAGCTCCAGGTGGGCGATGCCAATGGCAGCTCTTAAACGAGGCTCACGGGGGTCGAGTGTCTCCAGGCTCTGAAGGAGCTGGAATTGAGGAGCCTCCCGCACGAAAATCCCTCTCAGGGAGAGCCAGGGAGCTCCGCGGTCCTCCAGCACCACTCCCTGGAGAGGAAGGGATGGGACGGGCTGTGCAGCCAGGGAGGAGCTGCTCCAAAGGCTGAGCTCCCTGCCGAGCTCCGCGAGCGCCAGAGGCCCCCGGTCCCCTCCTGCAGCCCCTGATCCAGGAGATGGGCACAAAACTCGGCTGCCACTGCTCCAAACGCTGCCCAGGCTCAATCCAGACCCATCTCACTCTGCAAGGAGCTTGGGCTGTGGACTCCTGCAGCCACAGAGGAGTTACCCTTCCCAAAGGGAAAGGGACCCAAATTCACCCTTAGGGGCTGCTCGGGGGCTGACACCAACACAGCCAGGCCCTGCCAGGGAAGGACTCCACACTGCTGAATGCACCAAAGCTCTCCGGGACAAAAGGCTCCCCGAGGAGTCGAGCACAGCTCCCATCCCCACTCCTGCTGCCGGCAGAACCAGACCATCCGAACCCCTCCTGGATGCAGCAGTAGCTCCTTCCAGAGGGGCTCCACCAGGAGCTGAGCCCCACGGCCCTGAGCAGCTCTGTCCTGGAGGGAAGGGACTGGGACACACAACTGAGCAGGGCAAACACATGGACATGAACATTGCCAGCACTCAGGGACCAGGAACCTGCAGAGGAAGAGGAGGCAGGAGCCTTCTGCTTCTTAGAGCTTTGATCACTGTGCTGGGTGGAGAAAAGCCTTTCCTAAGCAGGGCCTAAGAAGGGAAAATTGACGAGGAAAGAAGGTCCAGTGAGTTCCTGAGTGAGATACCAGCCTGGAAACCCTGCTGATTCATGGGCAGACGACCTTGCTCTCCAAGTCACCAAAGATCAGATGGAGTCCAAACAAAAGAATTCGGGGGGTGGAGGGAGGAGGACAGGGTGGGGGAGGAGGGTTGGTGCAAATCAGCCAAATACCCCCAGCAGCCTCCTGTGTGAGGAGCTGCTTCCTGCCCCAGCAGGATCCACCCTCACTACTCAGGGGCTGAGGGGGATTTTGCTGTAACGCTGCTGGAACCTGTTCCCCACCTTGTTCATCCCAGGCTGCCACAGCCACGGACCTCAGCAGTGACACCAAACTCAGCCCAGGAACACGGGGAAATATCCCAGCGGCGGCAGAGGCACAGCTCAGCATATCACAGCACACCCTGTGCTGGGTGGGAGTTCCCAGCACAGCTCATCCTCCCCTCCCAGCTCGGGAGCATTTCTCTCCTCGGTGTTCACAAACTCCACTAATGGGGCACTGCTGCTCTCACGGGATGGGAATTTTGGGGAGTGGCTCCGAGGGACTCCCGAGTGCCAGCAGAGGCTGCAGCAATGCCGCACCCCAGCAGCACCACTGGGACCTTGGTGGCAGGGAGCCACACGTCAGGGTCCCTCTGGGACATCCTCTGGCCATTACAAATAGCTCCTGGAAGGAGGAGCAGTGCCCCAGAGTCACTGAATCTTAAAAAGATTTGGACTGGAAATGATCTTAAAGACCAATCACTTCCACCCCCCTGCCATGAAGAGATAACTTCCACTAGACCAGGTGGGAAAGGATGAAAGAAACATTCCAATTACAAATGAAATGAATTTTTATTTATTTTATGTGTTATTATTAATAAACGCTAAACTGAACTAAGAGTTGCTGAATTGGACCCAACACTGGGAAGGTTTTTTGGTTGTTTTGACAGCAAATAAAACAGGTGGACAAAGAGCAGCTGAGGAGATGCTGGCACTCAGGGAGAGAAACCAGAACCTAGCAGGCAGTGGGAGAAGGGTCCTGTCCACCCTGTCCCACCCTCAGCAGTGCCCAGGCCATGCTGGGTGGGCTCTGAGCTGTGCCCACGCCTCCCAATCCCTTCTCTGGGAAAGCAGGATGGCAGGACAGGTGCCACCTTCTGCAGCCAAGATGAAGGCCCTCAGCAGCTGCCAGGGCAGGATGTTCCTGTGCTCAGCCCAAACCCATCATCCCACCCCTGCCATGAAGCCGGGCACCACTGCTCGGGATGTGCTGCTGGAAGAGGAGCTGGTCCCAGCCGTGCCCCAGCTCTGCTCAAAGCAGGGGACACACAGACTGTTCCTGCCCGGCCATGGCAGCGCTGCAAGTGGATCCTCTCTCATGGGACGCACAGCCCTGTTCCAGTGGGATGCACGTGGATGCTCCCAGGCCCTCACCCCATCACCCTGGGATGTGTGAACTGCCCTGCTGTGACCCCACTGCCTTCTCCCCACACCTGACTCTGGTTTACAAACTCCAGGCTGGAAAATGAAGCTGCGGGTGTTGGAGGACAGTGGAACCCTGGGAAAGGCGTGTGACCTCTCTGAGTGAGGAATGAACCCACCCGCGGGTGGGGAAAATCCTGCCTCTGTTCCCCTCTGCACCGGCCAAAAACTTCATCCCTTTCCCCCAGCAAAGGGGGAATTTCCGCTGTCCCCCAGGCTGGGCCCAATGCCTGGGACCGGGAGCATCTCCAAGATTTATCCACAAACGGGGTCCTGGACCATGGTGCTGGAACCGAAGCCAAGGAGCTGCGCCGCTGCCCCGGCCCGGGGGATGCTGTCGCCCGCCCTGTCCCAGTGTAGCACCCGCGGAACGGCCCCCGCTGCTCTCCCCCGGCAGGAATCCAGGAGATCCCGAGGCAGGGGAGCTCTGGGGCAGCTCGGACCGCTGCCGGAGCTGGGAGAGGCCGCGTCAGCCCCAGGAGAGCGCCCCGAGGAGCGGCCCCAGCCCCGAGGCACTGGGGGCGGCGGGGGAATGGCGAGGGCGGTACCCCCGCCCGGGGATCCCCGGTGCCCCGTGCCGGGCCCAGCCGTGCTCGGGCACTCCCGGGCCGCTCCCCCCGCGGTCACGGAGCTCCTCTCGCTGCCGCCCCACGCCCGGACCGCCACCTCTGTCCGTTTCTCCGTCTCTTTGCTGTTACTTTCCCGCCCTCTCACCCCGCCCCCGCCCCCGCGGCGCTCGGGCTCCCCCGGGCCGTCTCGTCCGGCGGTGCCGCCGCTCCCTCAGAGACCGGCCGGTGTGAGCAGCCTCGGGCAGAGCCGGGGGCGATCCGGAGGCACAAACGCGGCGCTCGGGGCCCGCCGCTCCCCGGCTCCGCGGGAGAGGAGCCCACGAACCCCCCACACCCGGCCCCGGGCGCCGCCATCTTGGCTGCGGCCAGGGAGGCGCCGCCATTGGCTGGCTCGGGGAGGGCGCTGCAGATCGACCAATCACCGACGGCACTGGCGTGATGGACGTCCGGGGGCGGGACCTGCTGCGCTCCGGGGCGGGAGAAACCATCTGCGGGCGGTGCCGGGGGCGCTGGGGGGGAAAGCCCGCCCCGGGCCCGGGAGAGACCATTGCGCTGCGCACGGGGGGCGCGGGGCCGGTCCCGGTCCCGGTCCCGAGCGGAGGCTTGGGCCTCCCTCGCAGCCTCAGAGGCACGGCCCGCACTGGGGGGGAAGGACCCAAAATCCCATCTCGGGGCACCCCCTGCCATGGGCAGAGACACCGCCCATACACCAGGGTGCTCCCAGCCCGGCCCAGCCCGGCCTGGGACGCTCCCAGCAATGGGGAGTCACAGCATTGCCCTTCCCTTCCCGGGAGGGGATCCGCCCTTGGCTGCGATCGAAGCTCACAGGGTAAAGCAGCAGCAGAGGATTTGCTGGAATTGGTGCTGACATCTCAGCAGGACCTGCAGGAGTCTCCTGCTCCTGCTGTGCCGGGCCTTCCCGAGGTCCCTCAGCTCCAATTGCAATTTCCATCAATCTTGGCTCTTGTGTTTATCAGCCAAGAAGCGAATCTGGTCTGCAGGGGAGATGCCCCTGCCTCCGGCCCAGCAGGAGGAGGAGGAGCTGCTGGAGCAATTGCATGAGGGATGACCATGTGCAGCAATCAGAAAGAAGTGAAACTGCAGCAGACAGGGCTCCCAGGAACTGACTGGGATTCCTTCTCCAGAATAAACATGGACTCGGGATAGATTTTACTGAATTGTGATTTAATTTCATAATCTACTACTGCTGCTACATCCGTACAACATTGTACAAAATGTAATCAGAGGAACATTCCAGCCCCACAGCTGAGTTTGGCTCTGCTCTCTCCTGTCACAAAGTACCTTGGCTGTGACACCTTCCTACAGCCACCAGAACATTTTGCTGTCCAGGTGCAGTGAGGGGAACCCCTGGCCACGGCAGGAGGTCCCTCAGGGTACCTCGCATTTCTGGTCAGACAGGAAGGATTTTTCACCTCTTTCTGCAGGAGGCAAAAGCCTCCCAGCAGTGCCATGACCACGGGCAGTTGGGATGCGCAGGTGATGCTGGGGGTGGTTCAGGACTGGCACAGCCTTTGTGCTGAGGGTTTTGGGAGTTGCTCTGCTCACACACTGGTTGTAGACTTCCAGTCCTTCCCACCAGTGCATTTGCACTGGGAGTTTCACCTACCCCATGCCAGGCTGGTCTGAGATTTCATCTCCTGCCCAGATAAAATGAGCAGGCAGATGCTCTTTTTAACTTAGAGATTAGGGAAGATAATCTACTTAGCTGCTACTGGTAGTAGAACAGATCCAGAACTGCTTCTGCCAGATTTGGGAAACCTGCTGAGAATCACATGGAATCCAAAGTGATTGTTTTGGCTTAAAAAAGCATGTGTGAAAGGACCAGAGATCCCTGGTGTCCAGAAATGTCCTTGTTGCAGGTGAGTGGTGTGGCAGGAGGGTCTCTCCCACCTGTGTTCTCCACGGAAAGTTTCATTTTGGCCAATTATTTTTCCTCTCATCTTCTGCGTTCCTGAAGTTTCTAAGCTGTGTTTTAAAGGTCTCATGGGAAGCCTGATCATTAAAAAAAAAAAAATACAATGCTCTTAAAGCTTTTTCCCCCCAGTTTTGATGACAACGCAGCATCATGTTCAAAGTGCAATTACTGAATCTGAAAAATAACCCCCTCTGACTGTAATGAACACGTGACAATGAATGCACAGCCCTCATTTGGACCAGTCCTCACCACAACCTTCTCATCCTCGGAGCCGTGCAGGGATGTTCTCAGCAGGGCCACGCTACAGGGAGGAGTCTGAAAGTGAGAGCAAGAGAGAAGCAGCTCAGGGTTGTAGTGAGGGAGATGAGAAATAGTCTGAAAGGCTCCCTGGGCAGGGAAGCTGAAATGTTACAGGGCCTAAAAGTCTGCAAGAGGATTACAGGGGTTTAACTGACCCATTTTGCCACTCCTGTAATCCCAGCGAGGTATTTTGCATTTAAACAAAAATATTTGACTCCAGGTAAAGGATATTTCACTGGGTACAGTCACCAGCAATATTTATCCATAAGTATACCCATGAGTCTATCCCCAGCCAATCCCACTGCCCTTCCATCCACATCAGGACCCCAATGCCTCTGACCACGTCCCTCTCTTTCCTCCCTTTGTGTTGGCTTTGGCCACCAAACACCAGCTGTTCTCTCACTGCTCCCCTCACCTGGCACACTTGCTAGGGTCTTTATTCTGCACCTCCTGCACTGGAGAGAAATCTAAGCTTGGTATTATCCTACCTAATGAAGATGGGATTGTTCTTTCTAAAAAATTTGCTCAAGGTCAGCCAAAACCTTTGGCTCGTGTAGAAATCAAGTGGTTTTTTCCCATCTGCCTTTTTATTTCTGGTTCTGTTTGGTACTTGATCATGAGTACCATAATTAGGAATTTGGTAAAGCAGCCGAGCCGTGCCATTGCTTTGCCAGCAGGTAGAACTGGCTGAGGCATTTCTGAGGCACTGGGCAGCAGTGACACCCCGGGGTCCGCCAGGGAAGCAGCACTGCAGAGGTACCTTTGATGGCGAGGAAGGCTTTGCTGAAGGCACGGCCCGCTTCATTGCTGGCTTCCACCATGTACTCGCCCTCATCCTGCTTGGTGGCCCCCAGCACCACCAGGGAGCACACTCCGAAGTCGTTCGTGCAGAAGTAGTTGGGATCTCCGGAGAGGTCTCTGCTGTCCTTGTACCATGTGATTTTGGGCGGGGGGTGGCCTCCAACGGCGCAGCTCATGTGGCATTCGCTGCCCGTCACCACCACGTGCGGCTTCAGCGGCACCAGGAACCTCGGGGGCTGGTTCTGGTTAACTCCCCTGTATTTCGGTGCTTTCACTCGAAATTCAGCTGTGAAAAATAAACAGCACCAAGCACACACTCGGATACTGCTCCCAGCACTGCAGGGTTTGCAGGGGTTTGCTTGTGCAGTGTCTGGAACTCTGCAAATTGCCCGAGATCCCATGCACCTACGGATTGTAACCTCTGCTGCTCCGCAGAATTACCCAGCATTTAACTTTGACATCAGAAACTTTGGTTTCTACATTACTTAAGCTTTAGATTTTGCTGGGAATTCATTTTGGGGCAAATAGCATGTCCTAATGGCTGGGAATGAAGGGTCTGTCTGCACAATGTCCCTGCAGAAAGGACAAACCTTCCCTGCCCAGCTGGAATTCCTCAGGGCATCTCTGTGCATTCCTGTTCTGGGCAACTGAATGTTCCCAGGAGGAGAGACCCATTTGGGGATGGCGTGTTAGAAGCAATGAAAGAAACAAAACACAACACAGAAATATTTGAAAATGTTTTACCCTTTGTTTCCCAGATCCTCCAGGGCTTCACAGTCTCTGATGGATCACTGGCTCCCAGGTCGTTTTTTGCCACGACCCTGAAGTAATAATCCCTGCCTGGGACCACCGTGGTGAAGGTGAACTTGTTGTTGTAGATCAGGTCCCCCAGCACATGCCACAGACCCTTCTGGGATTCCCGTTTCAGGACAGTGTAATACAGGTTCTTCTCCCACTTCTCAGATGCTGAGGGGTCCCAGGTCACTGTCACTGTATTGGGCACATTCTCCTCCAGCCGGATGGCTCCAGGGGGCTGAGGGATGTCTGCCAGGGGAGGGCACACAATGTCACAGCTGTAGGGACAGTGGCACAGAACCCTAAAAACCTGGAGTTTGTTGCATGTCTGGGGCTCAGTGACCATCCTGGTCATTGCAAGGGACACAATTCCATTCCTTCTCCAGGCACACAGATGCGTTTGCTATGAACTGAGCTGCTGCTGCACAACATCTGCACTGCTGAGCGGGGAGAGCAGGGTGCTACAGCTGAGCTGCTTCCCCTCCTGGGGTCACAGCTGGGACAGCTGTGCTCCATGTCCCACAGCCTGTGCTGACCTCCCCCAGTCACTCTGAAGGACAGTTTTAGTCAGAGAATTGCTCTGTCCTGCAGACAAGTGAGATCACAACGTGCCCAGACATAGAAAATTGTACTCTGGTTCTCCCTGTGCCTGCACGGCCAAACTGCATCAGAGCTCACCCTGCCAAACTCAGTTTGTGGCCTTCTGCCTATTCACAGTAAATAATGGAATCCCAGACTGGTTTAGGTGGGAAGGGATGTTAAAACCCATCCAGTCCCACCTCCTGCCATGGCAGGGACACCTTCTACTATCCCGGGGTGCTCCAAGCCCCATCCAACCTGGCTTTGGACACTTCCAGGGATCCAGAGGCAGCCACAGCTTCTCTGGGCACCCTGTGCCAGGGCCTCCCCACCCTCAGAGGAAGGAATTCCTTCCCAATATCCCATCTAACCCTGCCCTTCTGGCAGTGGGAAGCCATTCCCCCTCGGGAATGGTCCTGTCCCTCCAGCCCTTGTCCCCAGTCCCTCTCCAGCTCTTCTGGAGCCCCTTTAGGCCCTGGAAGGGGCTCTAAGGTTCTCCCTGGAGCCTCCTCTTCTCCAGGTGAACACCCCCAGCTCTCCCAGCCTGGCTCCAGAGCAGAGGGGGTCCCGCCCTCAGAGCAGCTCCATGGCCTCCCCTGGACTCGCTGCAGCAGCTCCAGGTCCTTCCCGTGCTGGAACCCAGGGCTGGAGGCAGCTCTGCAGGGGGGGTCTCAGCTGAGGGGGCAGAGGGACAGAATCCCCCCCTCCCCTTCCGCCCACGCTGGGGGCTCAGCCCAGGGCATGTCCAGCGCTCACCCACCAGCACCCCCAGGTCCTTCTCCCAGGGCTGCTCTCAGTCCGTTCATGCCCCAGCCTGGACTGAGTGGGAGTTGCTGATACATTTGTATGGATGGCAGTGAGTTACCTGTAATTTGAACCTGGAAGCTGAAGGTTTCCCTTTTCCCCAGCCCATTCCCAAGCTCCACAGTGTAGGTGCCACTATCACTGAGCTCAGCTGCCCTGAGCAGCAGCTGGGTGCTTCCATCCTCGGTGTTCACGGCAGCCCGGCTGGGAAGGGGGAGTCCATCCTTTAACCAGGTCACCACTGGCTCTGGAGACCCCTGGAAACAACAAGTCACAGCCACTTGTTTCATCTCCAGACTGTGTCTTATATCTTTAGTTTCATTATCTTACCCCAAATATGCACCTCCATGACATGGTAATGTTTAGAAATATGGATCCATGATGGATCAGAGAGCCCTGATCTGCTCTACAGTTTCTTTACAACTTTTTCCTTTTTGTCCATTAAGGATGTTATTGCAGTAAAGTGTTCAGAACTGTGTCAACCAAGCTATGCCAGATCAAGGACAGATAACTTCAGGAGTTAATATTTTCTGCTTTTAAAAAAACATCCTCTAAGTCTTTATTTCCATTGTGCCATCTTTGGTCTCTTCTCCCAGAGATTAGAAGAAAGGCCAGCAAATAAACACACTTCATCACCCTCCTCTGGTATCCCAGACTTCACAGGATCATGGAATCATGAAGGCTGGAAAAGACCTCCAAGGCCATCGAGTCCAACCTGTGCCCAATCCCCACTTTAAAAGCACTGAGTGCCACGTACAGGCTTTCCTTGGACACCTCCAAGGATGGGGACTCCAAACCTCCCTGGGCAGCCCCTTCCAAAGCCTGACCACCCTTTCCATGGGGAAAAGCCTGTGTTGTTCCAAGCTTACACCAAAGCACTGCGATTTCTGTCAGTGCCTGTCAAGTTCTCAACTCAGAGAGCTCAAGTGCTGCTGCTTGGTGAGACAAGCACAGTGAAGGTGTGCTGGAAATGGTGCCCCAAGGCCTTCTGAGAGTCACAGGAAATCACTGATTTGGAAAGTCTGACAGAGCAATGTTATCAGGATGATGATAATTGATAAGGCTAGGTGGACAGCACTGAGCCTTGTTTGTAGAAGTTAACGAATGACCACCATGTCATAAAACACCAATGCCAAAACTGACAGCTCAGTTCTGGCTTGTGTTTTCCTCACTCTCAAAGTCTACACAGCACAAGCAGGCCAAATTATATGCCCAGTGACTTGTAGACAAAACTCCATGACATAAAAATAGTAGCTTGGTTTTTCTGTCTGCTATTGAGAGCATCACAAAACCAGGCAGGGAATTCCTCCAAAGCCTTGAACACCCACCTCAAAGGGAATCTTCACCCGGATGGGATTCCCTGCTTTTATAACCAGGAACCTTTTCACTGTGTCATCTATCAGTAACCTGGGAGAGACTGGAAAAGACAAGGATTACTCCCAAAAGGTGGATGTTAGTGCAGTCACTGATAACAATCACATGTGTTCCACCCCCTGGTGCCTCTCCCAGCTGGGTGAGGCTGGTGAGGAATTCACTGTGGGAAAAATCTCCCTGATTCAGTCCCAGACTTTACACCTTTCAAATTTCATTACTATTTATTTATCACTATGACTGAACAAGGGAAAATGATGTAAAAATACATTCACAACAATCTCTGTATTCATGTGATGTCTCAGTCACAGAGAAATTGGCTCTTTGCCACACTTTATCCCATCACAGGGATCATCTTTTGTGTTTAAATGGTGTCTGGAAAAAGGAAATTCCAATGGACACTTATAAAATATACATGCAGTACAGAGCACAGAACATCCACAGGAAAGCTGCCAGAGTTTATCTAAAATAGTATTTTTTAGTATTTAAAATATTTTCTTTTCTCTTTTCATCAGTATACTATAGCATTTAGTATTTCTCTAAGAATACCGAATACAGTAGTGCTAAATTTTATTTAGTGTTGCCAGTATAGAACTTAAAACCCACTTTCCAGATGGATTTATTTTATCTATCTATTGATAAACGGGGTCTCCAGGCATAGGCCAAAGCACACATTTTCACTTAGGACCCCAGTTAAGGAAGACGAACCCCTCACAGAATTATTATGTAATTCTACAATGTTCCTAAAGAGCAGGAAAAAACCAGAGCTGCAGATTGTAAATAAAGATGGAAAAGTGAAAATGGTGAAAACTTTCAAACTAAACAATTAAAAAGTAAAATAATGTATCAAAAACAGCATAAAGATTTGTGATTTAAGAGAATGAAGTAAAATGTTTTGTTCCAGAAGATTGTCTAGAAATTGACTGAAAACTCTGTATTTCCTGTGGAAGAGCACAGGCAGGGGTAAGGTACATGCAGGTTCTGTCTGGTGACTGTGGTATGGCTCTGCACAGAGGGCAAAATGTAAGTCTGAGGAGAAAATGGAGGTCTGAGGGTTGTTTTATCAAAATGAGTCTCTAAATGAGCTGAGCACTGTGCATTGCATATCTAATATCAGTTAATACTGAGCCTGTCCTGCTGAGGTGAGCAGATAACCCCGGGGTGAGGAGGAGCAGTGCTGTCCCTGAGTTAGTCTGGGCCTGGGAGCAGCTCATCCCAGTATCCTACAGCCCTGGCTGCTCCTGCCCCCTGAGGTGCCCCATTCCCCGGGACACAGCCCCCGGCTCAC
>NW_024582089.1:495176-503025 GCF_017639235.1 Corvus kubaryi | reverse complement strand
CTCACCCTCTGCCCCCTGAGGTGCCCCATTCCCCGGGACACAGCCCCAGAGCCCCCGACTCACCCACAGGAGCAGCAGCTCCAGCACAAGCCTCGAGCTCGGAGGCCTCCCCGGGGCCGCTGTCGCTGAGGGCCCTCACGCGCAGGAACAGCTTCTCCCCGGCCCGCAGCCCCTGAACCCTGCACGAGGTGCTCTCTGCAGGGAGGGTGAAGCATTTGGTCCAGCTGAGGCTGTTACAGGGCCTCTTCTCCACCTCGTAGCCTTTCACATCATTCCCATCTTGTACTTCAGGTTTGTTCCATGTCAAGGTGACACTGGTGCTGTCACTGCTGCTCACTTTAAGGTCCTGCACTTGGCCTGGAGATTCTGGAGGGAGAAATTTTATTTAAACTATTTTTCTAGGATTTCTCTTCCCTCTATTCAGTCACCGCCTGAGGTTTCCCAATGTTCTTGCAGTGCACTGGATTTCCACCCTGCTCTCTTGCCCCACCTTGTCCCAGTTCTTCAGAGCTGGATCCGGGTCCTTGCTCCTACCAGCCCTGCAGTAAATCCACAACACTCCAAAACACTCTGCAGCCCATCCCGAGTGTTTCTCCACACTGTGCATTCCCCCACACCAGGGTCTGCCAGATCTTGACTTGGATGTTGTCGCTGTTGTACCAAGAACAACGCAGTCCAGGATCGGGTTCAAAGGCCAGAAGTGGCTATATTTAATGATATAAATCAGCTTATAAAGCTTTGTTCACAAGAGTGGCATAACACCATTGGGGGCTTGACCATCTGCCTCCCAGAGCGATTGGCTGAACGGCAGAACACCCATTTCCAAAATATTTTTCCCAGTGTGGAAAACAAAACACAAACACCTTGTGCACCTGTGAGATAGTTTACAAACGTTCCCAGCTAGTTTGCCTGAGAAAGGAGACTTTCACAAGCAGCTGTAAAAAATAGGAAAATCTCTCTGCCAGCTCTTTTAGCATCTACAGGACACCCTACAGGAAATCCTTGCATTTCTTCCTCCAGCTGATTCTCAGCCATGAAACATTCCCCAGTTACTGATCCTTGTCTCCGCACTCTTTTACAGAGGATTTAAGAACATCTCCTCCCCACGAACACCCCCGAAGCAGAGCACAGGGCAGGGCACTTACTGGTGGGGTCCCGGGCAAAGGAGGGCTCGGAGGGGTCACTGGGCTGTCCCGTGCCAGCAGCATTGACAGCTGCCACCCGGAACTCGTACTGCACACCCTCCTTGAGGCCGGTCACCTTCAGCTTCTTGTCTGCAGAGAGGAGAGGAGTGCATTGGCTCAGGGGAGCTGTTCCCCATCAGGAAAGGTGACACAACAATGCTGTGCCTTACTCCAGGCAGAATTATGGACTGAAAAATTCTCAGAAGCCATAAATCTGTCACTGATTCCCCTGCCATTCCCTAGATAAGTCCATGTAAACTTCTGGGATGTGTTCATTGTATTCCTTTCAAAATCAAACAGCCCTTGAATCACAGAATCCCAGAATCATTTAGTTGGAAAAGACCTCCAAGGTCGTCCAGTCCAACCTGTGACCCATCACCACCTTGATGTGAAAGGTGTAAGATCCCAAGCAGCTCCTAAACCCAGCTGAGGTTTTTGCCTTTTCAAATCCACCAGGCTGTGCCAGGAGACAGAATACCCACCTTTGACAGGCACGCTGGTAACTGGCAGCCAGGTCACAGTGCCCTTCTTGCGTTTCTGAACAATGTATCCCATAATTTGGGAAGTGCCAGTTTTGCGAGGAGCTTTCCAGGATATGGTGATGGTGTCTCTGCTGGCACTGATGATCTTGGGGGGATCTGGGGCACCAGGAGAAGCTACAAAGAGATGAGGTCTTCATTATTAGCAGGTATGTTTTTATTGCAAGATAAAATGGTGGTGTGTGTAATTTCATCTTCCAGATTCCCCAAGGTATTCCTATGGATGTGCTTTGAAAACCTGGCTGAGACTTGAAGCTGTGGATCCTGTTCTCCACAGGAACTGGATCCAGCATGGACTCTGTTCCTGAGTCTGGATTTCACAAAAGACCTGCTGTCATCAGGACTGACAATTCCTCTGTCAGTGGGGTGTGTCATTCCTACATGATATGAACAGTCAGCATCATTCTTGCTTTCAGCAACAGGAACTGGTAACAAAAGGGATTTTCTTTGCCCTCTGCTAAAGTGTTCAAGATACAGAATCATGGGAATGAAAATGGAGAAAGAAGAGAATTAGAACTGAACATTGGTCTCTTTAGTACTGCATTTGTGCTCATGGCAAACCTGATCGAGTATTTAAACTCCTTGAAGGACAAAGACAATATTCAGTTGTCTGGAGACCAGGGGAATGGAGTGGTCATGCTGAGAACTGCTGCACATACAGAGACACTCCTTTGCCTGTGGAGTTAAGAAAAGGCCTCACACGTTCCCTTTGCAGCCACAGTGGGAAAAATTTCCTTTGATCTTGATGCATTTTGCATTTCCCCCATGAAACTTCCTTTCCAATTCAGAATGAAGGAAGGAATAATTAAATCTCACTCAGTAGCCAGAGCCTACAGCAAACTGCTGCTCTTGCTGGGCAACCTCCACAGCTTTGTGTGAAGACTGAAGTTGAGATCTGTAGCAACATCCACAATGCAGTGAGTTTCCTTTGCTGTCAGCTTTGATAATGAATTTCCCAATTTGAATTATGAATTATGAGAAGTTCTCCTCACCTTTACCAGCAGCCTTCACTTCCCCCGACTCCAGCGCGTCGCTCACTCCCTCGGCATTCATGGCCCTCACCCTGAAGTAGTAGCTCATCTCTTCCTCCACTTTGCTTGTGGTGAAGCTGGTGCAGCTCCTGGGGGTTTCTCCCAAAGTCTCCCAGTTGTTCCTGCCCATCTGCTGCCTCTCCACGAGGTACCTTTGCACTGGTTTGCCCCCATCGTCCTTTGGGGGCTTCCACTGGATTGTGATGTTGCTGGCGGAGCTTTCTACAATTTTGATGGGTCCTGCTGGGGGCTGTGGCTTGTCTGAGAAGATGAACAGAGACACAGCTGGCTCCAGACCCAGACCTGCTCCTGGGTTTGGAGCAGACACTGTCCCTTGCTCACCAACTGGGAGACTGTTCCTGATGAAATGCAGGGACAGTTGTAGGATGAGGGCTGGGCACATGAATTGCCTCTTCCAAACTTGCACTCTTCTAACTTTTGATGGGGAAGATGGAAAGCCAGGCCCTTGCTCTCCCTGGGTCAACTGTTCTCATACGCACTGCACCAGTTCAGCTTACTAATACAGGCAGAACATCATTTCTGGTCTCTCAAAGGAGCCCAGGCATTTATGGGATGGCTGAATTGGACCTTGATATCCTATTTCAGATTTGCATGTTGTGTATAGTCACATCTCCTACAGTGTCTGATTCAAAACTCAGCTGCTGAGGCCATGAAAAACCAAATTAGGTTTGTGTTCCCTTGTACTAAAGGGCAAGAAGCATGTTCAGCAATCTTCCCTTGTTCCCTGATTTTGGGGCAATATACAGAGTCTTGTTCCTCTCGGAATATCCAGTCACTCCAAATAAGGTTCTCACTAATGTCAATGGATTCCCTGCCTAAGCTTACAGTGAAAGCCACAGTGGATGTTACAGGATCTTACCTATCACCACGAGCTTTAGGTTGATCTCCAGGACGCCACTGTCGTTCTTGAGCCTGACTTTGTAATCCCCACAGTCCCTCCTGTCACAGCTGGAGATGGACAGTGTGGTGCAGGTGTCTGTCTTGTCCACACGGATCCTGGTGTCATCCCCCAGCTCCATCCTGTCCTTCAGCCATGTGGCCCTGATGGGCCCCCGGCCCTCAAATGGGATCCGCAGCTTCAGCCCCTCCCTGGCCTTGGCCACCATGGGGACACTGGTCAAGTTCTTGAGGAGGACTTTGTCCACCTGGGGAGGATCTAAGCAGGTGATACAAGGTCATTAAAAACCACAATTCAAGGAGGATAAGGCTCATCCTGGAGGGATACTGCCAGCAATGCTCAGAACTCACAACACTCGGACCTTCACCTTTAGTTGTACTTTGCTACAGGATAATTCTCACAAGCTTTTGTAGTATCACACTGTCCTTTCACTAGAGAAAATTTCTCCTAGGCAACACACTAAACACAAGAATGAAAAATCTGCTCTGATAAAGTGTTTTGTGCACCCAGAAATCTTTGAGTTGCTAACAGAAGGCTCTCTAGTTAAACTTGCAAATGCAAAATGAACCAACCTGTACAAAAAACATTTCCCATTTATCTTGTAATTCTTTATAATAAAGTTATCTCAATAGCCAATGACACGTCTCTGAGTAAATATATTACTTTTAAAGCCCATCTCATGTAGCGTTGGTGGTTTGAGTAAACTCACCTTCAACAAAAATTGAAGCTTTAGTTTTTACATCTCCACCTTCAAACCTGTATTTCCCAGCATGAATATCTTCAGCTTTGTTAATGATTAGTTTGTGGACAAGACCTTTCTTTTCAAAGATGACTCCATCCATGCTTGTTAACTACAAAGTAAAGGACAGAGACACATCCTTTCAAAAGGGATAAAATGCAATCTAAACTGAAACTGGACAGACTACAATTTGAAATGCAGTTGAAAATACTTATGAACATCTGCATGTTTAATGACAATATTCTGGTATTCTGTTGCCCAGAGAAGCTGTGGCTGCCCCATCCCTGGAAGTGTCCAAGGCCGGGTTGGATCGGTCAGGTTGGATGGGGCTTGGGTCCAGTGGAAGTTGTCCCAGGGCAGGGGGTGGGACTGGATGGTCTTTAAGGTCCCTTCCAACCCAAACCACTCTGGAATTCTGGGATTCTCTGAACCCTTCCCAGGCCCCACTCGGCTGCAGGTGACTTTCAGGGGAAGGACACCTTGACCCCACCCTTAGGAAGTAGAGCCAGAGAGCAGAGCATTGCTACTCAAAGCCAACAGCAAGCTCAAGGAACCCACCTTTAGGCCATCCTTAAACCAGGCTCCTGTCACATTGTCCCTGCTGACAGTGCAGGACAGCTCAGCTGGGTCCCCCTTCAGCACTCGCATGGTTGCCAGCTGCTTGTTGAGGTAACAGCGTGGCACTGAACAGGCACAAAGGAAGGGAAAGAAGCTAAGTCTGTGTTACAGAGAGACATCCAGAGCTGAAAATGCACATGTGGGGAAAAGAGCTTTTAAAAAAACACGTCCTGTGGCCAGGAGAGGCTTTTGTGCCACCTCACTGTGGGCCAGCTGGGTACACTCAGTGCCCACAGGGTACCCGTGAGGGACGTGCAGCCATCCCACCATCAATTACATCCCAACATCCACTTCATGGGCAGTGGATTCATCACAAAGCACATTATCCAGCTGCAGATTTGCTGGTTTATGTCTATGCTAATTGTCTTGGCTCCCTCTACAGCCAGTGGGAAAAACCAGGTTGCTCCAGGGTGTGGATACACTGCTTCATCCTCCTCTTCCTGTGCACTGACCACACACGGGGTTGCCCAACACATCCCCCTAAACAGCCCCAGGCACACTGTTCTCCACCCCTGTATTCCTCTTTCCCTTCCCCAGTTCTTCTCCATTAACATCCTCATCTCCTCTCTAATAAATACCCCACTCCTTCCCCTCGAGCCCCAATTTCGATGGGTTTACTTCCTTATTTGTATTTATGGGTTAGAAATGATAATTCCTAACTTGTGAGCAATCCCATTAAGTGAATATTCCTCTCTGATTATACACCTGAAATTTCTCATTCCTACAATTTACACATCATCATCATCATCATCTTGCTGGTGGAGCCACAGGTCTTACTCAAATGGCTGCAAACACATTACTCCCCTCTTACTCTATGCAACACCTTATTATTCCTGATGTTACAAGAGAAAAGAGCTCTTTACATTATATAAGCCCATATAAGCAGGCGCAGAATTGTTCCAGAACTTGGACAGTTATTTGCAGTAGGTGTTTGAAAAATAAAGTGAAACTTCAGTTTTGAATTGGAACAATATCAAAGAAACACGTTATTCCTTGAAACTACATTTGTGAACTGGTCTATTCCACGAGACGTGAAACACAAATGAACAGATGAGACCTGGTTTAGATCATTTAGACAAAGAAAATAATTTAGACCTTTAAGGCAGTTTGATCAGAGCAAACTGTGTAAGATTGAACAGCCAATCAGTGGGAGAATTAGGAACAGATCATGGGACAACCAAGTTTCTACGTAGAGCTGTGTTTATCTAAACCATAACATCCCATTTCTTTGCAGGATTAGGAATGTGAGTATCAAAATGTAAATACCGGGAGTCACCAGTTAACCACGTACCTTTGAGATCATCCAGGGCACTCCGTTTCCTTTGGCCTGTGCTTTCTGTGTTGTTCAGGGAATCATTTGCTTTAAGATCCAGGTCAGGTTCCTGCTTTCTCTGGTTTGCTGAAGGAGGTCCACCAAAAGGACCTGACATCTGGCCATAACTCAGTGGACCTTGACCAAACCCACCTGAACTACTCCCATCAACAGATCTGTCATGGGATTTACTCCCTGCCCCTCCAAAGGCAGAATTTGTGCCATCAAGGGAGCCCAACTGTCCAAAATCTCTGCCCTCTCCCCTGGCTCCTCCTGGACCTGACAGGGACCCTCTGTCATCAGCTGAACCTTTGTTCCCTGGCCCTCTGACATCACTGGCAGTGCCCTTTCCAGTTTCACCTCCCAAAGATCTGCCAAGATGTGCATCCAGCCCATATCCACCATCTGGTCCACCGGCACCTCCCACACCTCCTTTACCACGGACTAAATCCTGTTCATCCCCTCCCAACCTCCCAATGCCACTTGCACCGGCCCTGGCTACAGCTGACCCTCTGTCCTTGCCATAGAGAGACCCTGCACCCCACAGTGCTGAGCCTTCCCCAGAAAAGCCCTCTCCTCCTCCTCCACCTGCATATCCCAGAGCTCTGCTCAGCATGGCATCCCTGCCACGGCCAGATCCCATCGCTTCCTCACCTCCAGGAGGAAAATGAGCACCTCCTGCCACAGCCCCAGCTGGGAAACCATCTTTTCCATAGAGAACTCCAGCTCCCCCTGCACCACCACCACCAGCCCCAGCTGGGAGACCATCCTTTCCATAGGGACCCCTGACTGCCCCTGCACCACCAACACCAGCCCCAGCTGGGAGACCATCCTTTCCATAGGGAGATCCAAGTCCCCCTACACCAGCTGCACCAGCACCACCAACACCTGCTCCAGATGGCGGACCATCTGGACCATACAAAGGCTCTCCAAATCCTCCTGCACCACCAGCACCACCAGCCCCAACTGGGAGACCATCCTTTCCATATGGAGCTCCAAGTCCCCCTGCACCACCAGCCCCACCAATGCCTGTTCCAGCTGGGAGACCATCCTTTCCATAGGGAGCTCCAAGTCCCCCTACACCACCAGACCCACCAGTGCCTGCTCCAACTGGGAGACCATCCTTTCCATAGGGAGCTCCAAGTCCTCCTGCACCACCAGCCCCACCAGAACCTGCTCCAACTGGGAGGCCATCCTTTCCATAGGGAGCTCCAAGTCCTCCTGCACCACCAGCCCCACCAATGCCTGCTCCAACTGGGAGACCATCCTTTCCATAGGGAGCTCCAAGTCCCCCTGCACCACCAGCCCCACCAATGCCTGCTCCAACTGGGAGGCCATCCTTTCCATAGGGAGCTCCAAATACCCCTGCACCAGCACCAGTAGTACCACCAACACCTGCTCCAAGTGGCCGACCATCTGGACCATACAAAGCCTCCCCAAATCCCCCTGCACCACCAGCACCTGCTCCAACTGGGAGACCATCCTTTCCATAGGGAGCTCCAAGTCC
>NW_024582089.1:495004-495166 GCF_017639235.1 Corvus kubaryi | reverse complement strand
AGACCATCCTTTCCATATGGAGCTCCAAGTCCCCCTGCACCACCAGCACCACCAGTGCCTGCTCCAACTGGGAGACCATCCTTTCCATAGGGAGATCCAAGTCCCCCTGCCCCAGCACCAGCCCCACCAGTGCCTGCTCCAACTGGGAGACCATCCTTTCCA
>NW_024582089.1:493704-494994 GCF_017639235.1 Corvus kubaryi | reverse complement strand
CATAGGGAGCTCCAAGTCCCCCTGCACCACCAGCCCCACCAGTGCCTACTCCAACTGGGAGACCATCCTTTCCGTATGGAGCTCCAAGTCCGCCTGCACCACCAGCCCCACCAGCACCTGCTCCAACTGGGAGGCCATCCTTTCCATAGGGAGATCCAAATACCCCTGCACCAGCAGTACCACCAACACCTGCTCCAAGTGGCCGACCATCTGGACCATACAAAGCCTCCCCAAATCCCCCTGCACCACCAGCACCTGCTCCAGCTGGGAGACCATCCTTTCCATAGGGAGCTCCAAATCCGCCTGTACCAGCCCCACCAATGCCTGCTCCAACTGGGAGACCATCCTTTCCATAGGGAGCTCCAAGTCCCCCTGCACCACCAGCCCCACCAATGCCTGCTCCAACTGGGAGACCATCCTTTCCATAGGGAGCTCCAAGTCCTCCTGCACCACCAGCCCCACCAGTGCCTGCTCCAACTGGGAGGCCATCCTTTCCACAGGGAGCTCCAAGTCCCCCTGCACCAGCACCAGCAGTACCACCAACACCTGCTCCAAGTGGCCGACCATCTGGACCATACAAAGCCTCCCCAAATCCCCCTGCACCACCAGCACCTGCTCCAACTGGGAGGCCATCCTTTCCATATGGAGCTCCAAGTCCCCCTGCACCACCAGCCCCACCAGCACCTGCTGCAACTGGGAGGCCATCCTTTCCATAGGGAGCTCCAAGTCCCCCTGCATCTGCCCCTCCAGCTGGGAAACCATCCATTCCATAAGGAGATGCAGCCCCTCCAAAACCACCACCTGCAGCTCCGCCAACTCCGAATCCAGCAGCGAGACCATCTTTTCCACGTGGATACCCAAGTGCTCCTGTAGTAGCCCCACCAACAACAGGCCCAGTGGGGAGACCATCCTTTCCATAGGGAGCTCCAAGTCCTCCTGCACCACCAGCCCCACCAGCACCTCCTCCAACTGGGAGACCATCCTTTCCATAGGGAGCTCCAAGTCCCCTTGCACTTGCAGCACCAGCTGCACCAACACCTGCTCCAAGCTGCTTACCATCTGGACCATACAAAGGCTCTCCAAATCCCCCTTCACCAGCCCCACCAGCCCCAAACTGGAGACCATCCTTTCCATATGGAGCTCCAAGTCCCCTTGCATCACCAGCCCCACCAGTGCCTGCTCCAACTGGGAGACCATCCTTTCCATAGGGAGCTCCAAGTCCCCCTGCACCACCAGCCCCACCAGTGCCTGCTCCAACTGGGAGGCCATCCTTTCCATAGGGAGCTCCAA
>NW_024582089.1:471122-493304 GCF_017639235.1 Corvus kubaryi | reverse complement strand
CCTGCTCCAACTGGGAGACCATCCTTTCCATAGGGAGCTCCAAATCCGCCTGTACCAGCCCCACCAATGCCTGCTCCAACTGGGAGACCATCCTTTCCATATGGAGATCCAAGTCCCCGTGCTCCAGTACCACCAGCCCCAGCTGGGAGACCATCCTTTCCATAGGGAGCTCCAAATCCCCCTACACCAGCCCCACCAGCACCACCAGCACCTGCTCCCAGTGCCTGACCATCTGGACCATATAAAGCCTCCATTTCTCCTGTGAAATTTCCACCTGCACCAGCAATAGCCCTATCTCCACCTGGAAGGCCTCCTGGCACATACAGAGAGCCAGACCTTTCTGCCTGCCCTAACTGACCACTGGCATGAGGTGTCAGGCCATCCTTGCCATAGGGAGTCCCTGTTTGTCCCTCTCTGTTTATACCTGCTCCGTTCTTATCACCCACAGTGGGATGCCCATCCTTGCCATGGTGGGACCTCATTCTTCCTGCCATTCCAGCACCTGCAGCACCTCCCCCAGCTCCAGTTCCTGGACGAGTCCTGCTGAACAGATCACCCACACTGGCTCCCACTCCAGTTGAATCAGGATCAAGCCCATCTGGCACAGAACTTCCACCACCCAACCTCCCAGCACCCCCAAAACCAGCTCTGTAACTGGCATCACCTAAATTCCCATCCTTGTCATGCTGAGAGCCCAAACCTTCTCCATCATCCATGTCAATGTTAACAGCACCCAGCACACCCTCACCTCTGCCATCCACAGAATTCCATTCGCCTGCCCCTCCTACTGCACCACCAGGACCTGCTCTGCCTGAGACAGCGTCCATACCATGGACAGCCCTTAACCCACTTCTGCCTCCTAAGCCTTTTAGTCCAAAGGTGCTGCCATCATTGGCCCCTGAGTCTCCATCTAGACCTGCTCCAGAAAACTGCCCAGACCCCATCTCTCCATTTATGTGGGTTTTGCGTAGCCCCTCTTTTCCCAAAAATCTTTGGCTTCCATCATCAGGATCAATGGAGTGTCCTTGGCCCCTGCCTTGGCTGCTGCCTTGGCCAGTTCTGTACCAGCCAGTTTTCTCCACACCAGGGGATGTAGAAAAGGAAGGATGATCTTCATCACCAGCTTGTTCTTGGCGCCGAAGCTTCCTTGCCCTTTCATTGTCTGCCATTGTTTCTTTCAGCCACTCAGATGTCTCCCTTTCAATCTTTTCTCCTTCATCCTGTCTCCTCTTTCCTTTGGCATCTGAAGTTGCATTGTTTGATGGGAGCAGATGTACAATTTACAGAAAAAGAGGGGAACAAAATAACAGAAAATCAGTAGGTCACTGCACTGCATCAACAACCAAAGAAAATGTGTTAGCACTTTTTGAATTTCATTTTAGGACACACACAATATATTTAAATAAATTTAAAATAATTTCAAATCCTGAATTTTTCAATGCCACATTCAGACAACAAAATTAACTAAAGACAATTATTTTTAGTTAAAATGCATTGGTTTTTAGTGGAAACATGCTCATTATAACAAACAAACCAACCAAAAATAACAGAAAAAGACACTTCCAGCATGATAGGTCTGATTTAGAGGGGCTTAGATTGTATCTGGGATTCATTAATTCCATCTGCCTACTCCCTCCAGCTATGGAGAAGGAGCAGATTATTCCATGCCCAGAGGAGCCATCAGTTCCCACCCTGGAACTGGGATTTTGCTGCTCTGGAGGCAGCTTGCACATCTGGATAATGGCTGGTTTAGGGATGGCCAACCTGAGGACTAAAGCTTCCAGATCTGTGAATAGCTTTGGATTAATCCACAATTCAGGCTGTTCTGAGAGCAGGTCACTCACTGTTTTGGTTTCCAGGTTGGATATAATTTATCAGAGCTCACAGCTCACTGAAATCCACGGGCAGTTTCTTTTTTCAGAAACCTACATTGGTTTGGAGAAGCCTTTGTGAGACACCCATCCTGCTGCTGTGTGAGGATCCCAAAAGAAACCAAAGGCAATGGGAACCAAAGGAACCACCTCTCAGAAGCAAACAAATACGAGCCAGGTGACTGTCAATGTGCCTGCACTGGGTGTTCCCACCTTCCCAGCTTCCTCTGAGCTCCTTCCAGCATGTTTAACCTCTAATTGGGAATGAAAAATATTATCTAGCAAGAAGAATGGCATTGATAGTGTAAAACTGAGAGTATCAAAAGCTCCCTGAGCCCCTTCCTGCTGCACTGTGATCACTGGGACAGCTTCCTCAAAAACATGTGGGGAGATAAGGAGAGTTTTTTGATAACTGGTGGAGAATGTGCTACTTCATTATAGCTGTAGAGCAATCAAGCCAATAGGATTTGTCAGGACTAATTAAAAGGGGTAAAGTTGGTCTCATTTGAAGAGGAAAGAGGGTCTAACCAGACATTCATTTTCCCAAAGAGAATTTAGAATCATGGAATCACAAAATGGTTTGGATTGGAAGGGACCTCAAAGCTCATCCAGTTCCACCCCCTGCCATGGGCAGGGACGCCTTCCACTATCTCAGGGTGCTCCAAGCTCCGTCCAGCCTGGCCTTGGACACTGCCAGGGATCCAGGGGCAGCCACAGCTTCTCTGGGCACCCTGTGCCAGGGCCTGCCCACCCTCTCAGGGAAGAATTTCTTCCCAAAATCCCATCTAACCCTGCCCCTCTGGCAGTGGAAAGCCATTACCCCTTGGGAGTGGTCCTGTCCCTCCAGGCCCTTGTCCAAAGTCCCTCTCCAGCTCTCCTGGAGCCCCTTTAGGCACTGAAAAGGTCTCCAAGGTCTCCCTGTAGTCTCATCTTATCCACGCTAAACACCCCCAGTTCTCTCAGCCATAATTTAGGAATTAGAGGCTCAGCAATTCATTTCCCAGCAGAGCAACATCTCCCTGAACCATCAGGCAGTGAGAGGAATGTTTTGTGCCAACACACCATGGGAACAACCCGCTGCCAACCACTCACACTCCACGAGGAGCCAGGCACTGGAGGAGCCCTGTCCCGCGTCGAGCGTGTACAGGCCACTGTCCGAGGGCACCGCATTCCTGACAATCAGCTTGTGGGTCAGGCCATCAGGTGTCACAGAGATCTGGTGCTTGTCACTGGCCTGGAGGAGGTGGCTTTTGTGCAGCCACAGGGGCTCGTGGCAGGGCGTGCACAGCACACACTGGAACTCAGCGTCCCCAGCCTCGGCACAGCGCACGTCGGAGAGCGGCTGCCGGAACCGCACCGGGATGGCTGCAGGGGAAACCAAGAGCTGTGGGAAGGAAACGGCTGGTTCTGGGCTCCAAGTAAAACTGTTACAGCTGAGGGAGGAAAGAACAGGAAGTTGTGGTGCCTCTGAGCATTGGGTTAATGAGAAAAAGGAAAAACTGAGATGTGGTTCTGTGCCAAATTCTGCAGAAAAGCAGAAAAGTAGATTTTTGTCTTTATTATCTTCTGAGACATTGTACCCCATAGCACTGATGTGCTGGCAGTTTTTAGTCATTGATGTGTTCCTGCAGCACGATACTTGGATTGAGTTTGTTGTTATTATTCTGAGCTTACAGAAGCAAACTGTAATATGGGGTAGGTTAAGGAGTGTGCTCACTGTCACCCACAGCCAGACCCGTTCTCAAGCCCAGGCCTGTTCCCCTGGACTGCAAATGCAGCACCTAAAGCACAAAATCACCCTCCTGCTCCTTTTCACCTGTGCCAGACAAGGAACCCTTACTGGGCAACACAAAACTAGTCCTCTGTGGTGGTCAGGAGTAACTGAGCTTCACACTTGCTCCTAGACACAATTTTCCTAGACAAAATTTTGTCACAGTTGCACATCACATCCCTCAAACTGAACTCCTTACCTTGAGCATCCAGTTCAGTTGAGAAGATGGGGATGTCCTCCACCCTGACCTGGTACACCCCTGCATCCTCTGGCTGCACATCATTGATAGTGAAGCGGTACCTTCTCCCAACTCTCCTCAGGCAGTGCTTCCTGTACTCGTCCCCTGTCCCGTACCAGAGCCGCTCGCCGTCCTGGGGAGGGGAGGGGAGGGGAGGGGAGGGGAGGAGTGTCCTCACAAAGGCTCAGCCAGTGCCAGGCATTTTGAACAAATCAAGACAGGTTGGTGCTACAATCCCCTTGTTGATATAAATGAATAACCTCACAGTGCCCAGGGCTCTTTGCAGCACACAGGCACTGTCTGGGCAGTGAATCCTGCACAGAGCAGGGTACCAGGCTCTGAAACTCAGCAAAACAGCAGCCCTTGGCTACCCACATAAGGGTCTGAATCTTAGCTAATACACAGTTATTGCAGCTACAAAGAACTTTCCTGGCTTAGAGTTCAGCATCCTCCTAGCTGGATGAGCAGGAGACTTCACCACTTTCTGTAGCACACTTGGGTTACGTTCTCCAAATTGTGGTTCATAGAATTCATGTCCTACATTTGATCCAGAAGATTCATAGTTAGTCTGTCCTTCCCTTCAAGGAATTCTGATTTCCCCTGCGTTGAAGCCTCTAACCACAATTTGACTAAAAAGTGTCTTTCAGAAAAACATGCTCAGCGCTGAGCACTTGCAGATCCCATCTAGAGGGGATGTTTTACATCTCTGAGATCTTCTTTCATAGAGGGAGTTATAGGCCAATAACACACTTGAGAAAGTGAATAAAATTTCTATGAAACTGCAGGATTTCTGCAGCCTGAAAGACACTGTTGGGATGATGGTCTTAAACTGAAGAAGGGTCAGGTTAGATATAAGACAGAAGCTTTTTCCCATGAGGGTGGGGAGGCCCTGGCACAAGGTGCCCAGAGAAGCTGTGGCTGCCCCTGGATCCCTGGAAGTGTCCAAGGTCAGGCTGGATGGGGCTTGGAACAGCCTGGAATAGTGGAAGGTGTCCTTGCCCATGGCAGGGGGTGGAACAGGATGAGTTTTAAGGTCCCTTGACCTTTAAAAGGTCCCTTCCAACTCAAACTGTTCTATGAATTTCCTGAAGTCACAAGGATTATCAGTAACTGACTGCATCCCCTGTACTTGGATCTATAAATCCCCAGGGATATTCACCACCAAGGATCACCCCACACTGCTCCCTAACCAAGCAGGGATCTGCAAAGGACAGACAACTTTAAGGCATTTATTTGCTCTCAGCCACTGCCGAGCAGATGAAGCCTTTTCTGTAGAACACTTGAGGGGTGCTCTGAGCTGCTGCTGCCCAACACATCCCTCTCACCTTGAGCAGGTAAACCTTGCTGTTTCTGCTTTTCAGCTCCATCTCCAGGCTGAACGTAGCATTTCCCTCCTTGTTGACTTTGATGTGTTCAAAGTTTCTGAGACTGTGAATGAACTGCAAAGAAATATTGAAGAACCTAGTAAATGATAAAGCTGCCATGACAAAAGTTCTTAAGCTGTTGAATTAATGTGAAATCTACTTTAAAGAGCTACCTCTAACGTTATGTAGGAGAAGTATCTGTAAGTCACAGTTCTGGTGCAGTAAGCTGCAGTATCTGTAAGTTGCCATGGTTTCCTCCTGTATATAAATTACTTTTTATGTGTTACCTCCTGGTCACTCGCACACTGCCCATCCAGGTCTCTACGTGCCCCTCTATGTGAAGGCCAATCTTTACTCTTGGACATACAATTTTTAATTTGGGGTCCAAATTCTTATCAGAGACAACTGAATACCCCTTTGGTCAGTATTTCCTAAAATATGTGAACTGAGCTTCAAAAAATTCATCAGCATTTTCACCTGCATGAGTAAAGAAGTGGAACTTCTTTAAAATAATGTCATAAATCATTGTCATACAACAAAATTTTCATCTCCAAAGCAATTTAGGAAGCTTTAGCCTGTTTTCAGAAGCTGTAGTTTGTTAAAAATTAGTGGTTTCAGTTTATTTTACCTTGTCTTGTTCAGTCTCTGTGTCCTTCCTTATCTCCTGCAGCTTCCTCAGCATCCCACGGAAGTCAACAATTCCATATTTCATACAGATTTTCTCATAATCTCTCTTATCTGCATGCAGCAACAGCTGCCACACAGCTTCTTTGTCCAGGGGCTTTGGTTTTGGAGCTACAACCCTGAGAAGCAGGGGTGGAAACATTCAGACATTTTGACAAACAACAAGATGTCCTGCTTTTCTATCCTTAATTCTTTTCCATCTCTCTCCCTCCTTCCTGTAGTTCACTTGGCCCCGTAGGTGCAGGCAGGAAAGACTGTGACTCTTCCAGAGCAGGTTTTCTGCATCTATACTACAAATTAAATGGTGCCAGGGAACAGCTTCCACACTGCTGAAGAGGCTCTGGCACAGTTTGGCCCAGGCCAGGTAATCCTAGGTCAGGATTCTGCACAGAGATCATTCTCAGCAGGCAATCCTTAGAGTTTCCCAGCTGGGATGGGGAGGGTTGTGCCCTGTGCACCTGGCAGTGCAGCTGGGCTGGGAGCCAGGGCTCAGCCCCGGGGCAGGCAGCAGAGCAGGGCATGGAGAGGTGTCCTTTAGACAGGAAGCTACTCGTGAGCTAAACATAGGGAGGCAGAGAAACACAGCTGCCCAGTGGGAACCTGAGGGTGCAGAGGAAATACCCTGAAAATGCGGCTGGAACCTTGTGTTTATCTCAGTCCCACAGGCAGTGCCAAGCTGTTCTGGCCTGTCTCTCCACAGGGAGTCTCACCACAACTTTGGACACAACAAGTGTTGCCCTGAAGGTCTCTGGAGCTGTCCCCTGCCACCAAGAAACACCCAGAAATGGGAGCATGGCCCTCACTCCAGAGCCTTACCTCTTCCTCAGCAGCTTCTTGGACTCCAGGAGTGTCTTCCTGAGCTCTGTTACCAGAGTGGGGAAAACAACAAACAGTCACATACCCAGCACTGTGAAATATATCCCCCCAAAGAAGATAATGCAAATAGCCACAGACAAGAGGTTATTCTGCTGAGCTCTTTTCCTCTGGTGATTTTTTCACACTTTACCAAAAAACTGTCATGAAACTTAGTCAGTTCTCACTGCCATGCTCATCCTTTGAGTGCCAGTGAAGTTCTCTCCCTAAGGGGCTTCCCTCTAGAGACCCACTGTTTTCAGCCATGTTAACGTGTTTGATCCAGCTGTGTTTGACATCCCCAAATCCCTTTTTCCTTTTCTAATGATTCCACAATCATTAATTAAAACAGCTCAAAGCTGTGTCTAAAATCATCACTTTAATGAAAGGTAAAGAGCAAGCAGAGATGACAGAACATTAGAGGCTCATTAATCCTTCTCTTACTCCAGTCTTTACAAGTTTGGGGTAATAATACTGTGGCAGACAGAGTATTATTAACTCTGCCCCCCAATAATATAATACACATATAGATCTTTAACTTACCATCAGCAGCATGAACAGGAACATATTTTGCCTTCCTCTTAAAGCCAACTGATCATTTATAAGAGAAAACAGAAGGAAAACAAGCCATAGGATGAACAAGATGAGACTAACAGCAGTGAACCAATGAGTCATGAAACCACTGTATCTGTTACCAGTGCAAGAGGGAATCCCAGTTTGGATTTCCTTGTCAATCTGACATTTGCTCCCAGTAGCCTCCATCTATAAAGATGATATTTCTATTGCCATTGACTCAGTGCGTGCTGGAGACTCCACACAGAGGAGGAGAGCATTTTTGCCCTACCAATTCTATGGTCTAAACAATGGGAGAAAATATCAACATCTTGTTTTAGAGATGGGGAGCCAAGGTGGAAATGGCAACTGCAGATAGGTGCCTTCTAAACTTACTTGAAAGGCACAGAGGTGACATGGACACTTCCAATATAATCCATCTTCTGCTCGAGTGGAGTCCAAGAATATCAGTTATATCTGACCCACAAAGTGCCCATTTCTCTGCACTGACTATAAAGGCAAGAAGGAATGAGGTCCAGAGACAGGTGTAGAAGGATGGATCCCTCCCAAAGGACTGATTTGTTCAACAACATAAATAAAGGTTTAAGGCAGTTCAGCGCTAAATCCAGGCTGTCTGATTATGGACCAGTGCAGTGAGCACAATTCCACTTTCTTCCCTCTTGCCTTAAAGCTCACAATGCCAGGGAGCCACCAAAAGTCCTCAGCGAGGGGAATACCAGACCTTCACACCAAGAACACCCAAAGTCCTGGACACCCAACCCAGAAACAGCAAAACCACTACCTGGGGCCACAGGAGCCCAGAGCTGCCAGGCCTACCTTGGATGATCCTGAGGCCAGCAGAGCACGAGGCCTCTCCGTAGGCATTGACAGCATAGCAGCGATACAAATCACTGTCATCCAGAACCAGGCTCTTGATCTTCAAATGGAAAGCACAGAAAGTGCTCACAGAAAGGGCTGGGGTTCAGTTCACCTTCAGCTTCTCATAAAGCAGCTACTCAGTGGCACCTCAGAGCCGCCTTCTGCTCCCAGAAGGGCCCTAAAAAGCTTTGTTTGCTTATCTTTGTGTTATCTCAGAGCTGGGGATGTGTAGAATCATGGAATACCCTGAGTTTGAAAGTTCCCACAGGATCATCCAGTCCAGTTCCTGGATAGGATACCCCAGCAATCCCAGTCTGTCCCTGGCAGCGCTGTCCAAATGCTCCTGGAGCTCTGGCAGCCTCGGGGCTGTGCCCATTCATTCCCTGGGGAGCCTGGGCAGTGCCCAGCACTCTCTGGGGGAAGAACCTTTCCCTGATCTCCAGCCTGACCCTCCCCTGACACAGCTCCAGCCCTTCCCTGGCTCCTGTCCCTGCTCACAGAGAGCAGAGGTTAGAGCTGCCCCTCTGCTTCTCCCCATTCCACTGCAGGTTTTTCCTATCCATTTCTCTCAGTTCCACAAGTCCTTCCTGAAATATTTGGTCTTTACCTGCAGAATGAATTCATTTGTAGCACTGTTGAAGGACATTTCATATTTGGCAGGATCATCCATTCCTTTCCGTGTACGCGACCATTTCACCTCAGGGGCTGGGACACCTTTGACCACAGCTCTGAAAATGGCATTTTTACCTTTGAAAAGAGGCAAGAATTTAGTTATTTCAGATAGGCTTGAATATGAGGACTCTCAGGCCTGGCCCCTTATTTTATCAAGGGTGATCCCCCAGAGTGAGTAATTTCCGTTATTTTATGCAGAAACATTCTTCAAAAATAACGATACCTTCTTCTTTTGCACATCAATAATTCAGGTTTTGTCTGTATTCAATCATAAAGGGCCTTTAAAACGTTGTGTTGACCTGCCAGACATGGCTGCTGACATCTCTGACCATCAGTGAAATCAGCAGCCCGACAGCAAGTTCAACCCAGACTTGCTTTTGACCCATGAAATGTCCAAACCCCTCCTCATCACACATATTCTCCATCAAATCCCACTGCTCCTCCAGTCTTTAACTGGCACCACCTTGCACTCTAAACCCACCAGGCTCTGCTGTTTGAAGAGACAAGGGAGGGAGAAGAGAAGGGGGTTCATCTCCTTCATCCGTGCTCCCCAGGAATCTAAGTCCCCTGCAGCCCACCACAGAAACCTCCAACAGCTTTCCCAGTGCCCAGTACAAACCTCTTCTCCAAAAGGCTCCAAACCCCAGGGTACACTGGGAAACAAGTCAGAGAAGTGACTCGTGTGGGTGAGTTATCCATGGACACAGCTCAGGCTGGAAATGATCCCTCTCTATTTTTTTTAATACTCTTGGTGTGCAGGTGACCAACGCTGTTAAAGATTCTCCCTGGAAAGTCTGGCAATATTTCCCACACATTTCTGCAGTCACCACCACCAAACTTATTTGATGGAACAAGTTCCTGCCAACAGATCCTTATCAAAAGGCCTTCCAGCAGTACCATCTCTTATTAAAAAGTCTCATTCCAGTTGATTATCCCTGTGTTACATTTTAGCCACTTTGGCTGCACTTTCCCACGCTTGCCATCTGTCTCAGGAGAATCAGCTCAGCCATGCACTGAACACAGTGGGGTGATGATAGAACTAAAGGCCCTCACAGCGCCTCTGCACAGACACAGAATTACAGTGACCAACCTGAATGCACAAACAATTTGTATGGAAACTGCAAAGAACCTGCTGGAAGTGAAGTAATTTGGAAAATATACACAGGTGAAAATTTAGATAGGTGAAAACTTAGCCGGGGGCCTTGATTAGTGCCTGAAACGTGCAGGTGAAGGAGCAGGAAGAGGGACAGGTTCCACTAGAGGCCACTATGCCCCTTCATAAAACTTCAGTGGCTCCTGGAAATCCACAGGTGAGTGTGGAACACCAAAATCCAGGCTGCTGGTTCAGTCCCGGCAGGGAAGAGGAGCTACACGATGTTCTCAGGCTACTCCACACCAACAAAAAAAAAAAAGAAACAAAAGGACTCTTTGCAGGTGCAGAGAGACCCCTGGGAGGCTCTTCACTGATTCCAGTTCTTGGCTCATCAGCTGCCTGCTCTGTGCTCTGTGCAAGATCCTTATGTTGTTCCTTATAGAATCATCACAGAACCATGGAATGTCCTGGGTAGGAGGGACCTCAAAGTCCATCTCCTTCCACCCCCTGCCCTGGGCAGGGACACCTTCCACTATCCCAGGCTGCTCCAAGCCCCATCCAGCCTGGCCTTGGACACTTCCAGGGATGGGGCAGCCACAGCTTCTCTGGGCACCCTGGGCCAGGGCCTCACCACCCTCACAGGGAAGAATTTCTCCCCAGTATCCCATCTAACCCTGCCCTCTGGCAGTGGGAAGCCATTCCCCTTGTTCTGTCCTACCATCCCTTGTCCATCTCTCCTGGAGCCCCTTTAGGCACTGGAAGGCTGCTATAGCCTAAACAGCACCTGCAGTCAGTGTATCCTATTTTAAAAAGCAGTTGATTTTCGTGCCGAGCACAAGTTATTTCAACAGGAAAACAAAAAACCAACAACTTTTTCAATGTGCTCAATCTTTTGCTGCAAAATCCTTACTCTGAGAGTTTCCTGTAGAATTCACAGGATTTGCTGTACACATAAGAACCAGATTTTGGTCTCGCACACGCATAGTGACAACTCAGGAGACCTTTGTGAGTACTGATGGAATTTTCATCAGTGTAACAAAGACTTTGGCCACACAACACTTTTTTTCCGGTCATGTCGAATCACTTTAGAAACTCTCTTGATTTAATCATCATAATTTTTTCATGTAGGTGGGACATGGAGTCAAACCTCCACGTCTGTGGCTTTGCCTGTTTGTCAAGAGTCTCACCTTCCTGCAGTGTCAGAGTGAGTGGTTTCTTCTCAAAATCAGGTGTACTGCATCCTTCTGGAACATCATTCACAAACTGGGTGATAACAACTCCTGGGATAGAAGATTTCTTGAAGATTTTTACTAGAAAGGCAAGAAAAAATGGATTCAATTAACATGTTTGTCCTTCAGAAAGAATCTCTCAGTTTGCATTGCCTCCTGCAGAGCAGTAACTGCTCTTGCTCAGCTCCTCTTTGACCACAAAGGTCCCACCCATTCCAGTGCCACAGGCTGTAAATGTGTCCCAAGGCTTGGGCATTAAGGTGTGGGATTTTGTGGTGGCTTTGCCAAAGTTGTGTCCAAGTGGGAAATTCTGCAACCAAAGTCCTAATCCAGGACCACCTCGGCTCACAGCTCCAGCGATGGTTTGGACAGGGAAAGCTTTGCATCAATTCTTGTTTCAAATACAAAATCTGCCATGAGAAAGGCCCCACTGCCAATTCATGACCTGGTGTGTCAGTCCCTGGTATCCCCAAGCTAGAGAAGCAAGTTGGGGTTATCACACAGGTTCCCCAGAGCTGTGTCTCTTCTCTCACCTGTCTGATGGCTGCTCATGATGCTTTGCTCAGTTTTCTGGGGTCAGCACAAACAGATTACAAGTTCTCCTTTGAAAAAGACAAATAATTTCATTATTTACAGTTCACAAGGGAAAGGACAGACCTTACCACTGCGCCCTTTAGTGCCGCAGTTTGCCCTTCCTCACTTGCCACAGCCTTGCAGCCAAGTAGAGACAGACCTGCCAATCAGCCTGTCATGCCCAACACAACCTGGGTATGAGGATGATTAGCAGGGCTGAATGGAAAATGTACACATCCAGCAGCATCCCTCTGTGTCACCTGGCTTTCCTCTAAAGACCTCCTCTCGTGTTTCAAGCAAACATTCACCACATGGCACTCACGTGGTGGGTTCTGATGGATGGCAAGAGCAGTTGCTGAGAAGAAAACCACAGAGATGGATGTCTAAACTGGGGCATGGAGCAGAGGTACATCCTGATCTCAGTTGGCTTGGTTAAATTAGCAACAGACCTGAGAGCAGACAAGAAGCCTTTAGAAGGGAATGGTGAAGTGTGAGCTTGGCATTAAGGAGTTATTGTTATGGATCACTCAGGGGACCTTTGCCAAAGGAGTCTCTTTCCCTGTATTTTAAATTGGACAGTGTGTAATGTAACACATCCCTGCCTCGCAGAAAGCTGGGAAGGCAGATTCCCTGTCATATGAGAGATGCTCAGGAACTATAGAGTTACTGCAGCTCTGAAAGAGCAATTAGATTGGATTGCCTGTGGCATTAGTGCTGGGTCTCTGTTTACCCTCTGCACTCCTTCCGTCAACAGAGGGACACAGGAACATGCAACTTCCCTCAGTTTTGAAAGGCACAGGGACTTTGGGAGCACACCTACACCAGGCATTCATCCAGCTGAGCTCTGGCACCTGGCACCTGATGAAAACACGGGGGATGACTCCAGCACCTCCTTGTCACACATTCAACTCCAAGCCGCATTGTCTGGGTGAGAAATGGTTTCAGCTAAAGGTAAGAGATAACTCAGTGAACAAAACCAATTTGTGCTGGATATCCCAGGCCAAAGAGAGTGTCACTCACAGTACCTCTGGGTCAGCTTCTGAACAAAAATGTGTTTTGCCATAACTCAGCAGCTGCAAAGAGCCACAGACACCTCCCTACAACAAACCACTGGCTCCACTTTGTCCTTACCACAAACCCTGTTTTGGGGCTCTGCACACTCTACCAATCTCTGCAATAATTGACATCTCTGTGAGCCTCCCTGGCCTCAGTGGAAACACTGGGACAACAGCACTGGGAAATGGAACAGGGCGGTGTGAGCAGCAGCCAAGCCCTCTCTCCTGTCCCCTCCTGGCCTGATCTGGGTGACCTCTGCTGCTCCCACCACAACAAGGGGTTTGCATTTCATCTGGGTGCTGCTAGTCTGGCGCATCACACAGTCACTTCTGTAAACCCTTGGGAGATGTCTTAAAACTTGGGAATGAAGGGAATGAAGAGCTTGTGGGAAGAAAAAAACACAAAACTGAACTGAAAAGAAGCTGACTCGAGGGCACCCTGTCCTGCCCCGGGCAGGGCATTGCACAGTGAATGGTTGAGATTTTGAGAGGCTCTTGATCACCCTCTTATGGATTTAATTTGTCCTCCAAAGTACTGAACCGTATTAACAACAAACATAATCCCGTATTGCCTCTTGTCTCTTCCTAAACATGTCACCACTCCTGGAGCTGGAATGCCTGGTGCTTACAACACTCACCAAACAGGATCACCCGACACCAGCTTGCAGCAGCTTTCCCCTAAGCTCTGTTTATGTTACACTTGCATTTATTCTTTGCTACTCCTGATTCCTTTCCTCCACGCTGGGCAGTGGTGAGGAGCAGCTACCCTGAAACAGGAATGCGGTCCAAATTCAGCTCCAAAGCCTTTCCTTACATCTCCAAATGTTTCATGTCAGAATGGTTCATTCTCAGCCTCGTGTGACAGTGGACATGTGTTACCATAACTAGAAAGTGCTGAGAGAGGGCTAAATTCAAATCTAGTTTGGTAAAACCCCCAAATAGTGACAATATTTGTACAGGCAGTAACAGGCCCCATCTCTCAGTGCACAACATGCACTCTGTTCACTAGGTATAAACTGCTGAGTTTACAGAGTCTTAAAGATTTCAGAAATTCACTCGGATTAAAAATAAGCTCCTGTGAGTCCTTAAACTCCTGTGAATTCCTGACTTCTGGAGAATGAGAAGGAAGCATGTTAATGCCACACATTGATTGCAGGGTTAAAATAACAGTGCTGGATATGAAGGGAACATTCCTTCAGTGTAATGAATCCAGTCATGTTGCATTTTCCAGTGTCTTGTGTATTAAATAAGGACCAGAAAATAACACCCTGGTTGGCACAGTCATCAAACCCTACCACTGCTTACTTTTAAAATTTCTACTCCCTTGTTACATGAATGACCATGGTTTTGTTCTGACTCCAGTTCAATCTAGAAAAAGAAATCACAGAATTTTTAAAATGAGACAGCAAAAGTCTTCCAAAAATTGTCTTAGTGTAATTCATATCTTCACTCACAGGTGCTTGAAACATTGGTGTCCTCATGAGGAGGATTTATTCAATGGAATAAATGCTTCCAAGAGGGAGTCACCCCTCCCCAGGTAAATGCTGCTGACCAACAGCCCCAGCACAACTGGGTGACACTGGAAGCAGCTCAACACTCTCACTTTCTTGCAAAACACATCCCTGGCATGCATTAGCCTTGTTCAGGTATCCAGCTGGCCATTCCTCATTCCAGGCAGAAGTCTGTCTGCTTTGCAGCTGCAGGGACATCCCCACTGGGGACAGAGGCAAAGCCTCCATGGCTTTGAGCGCAGAACTGGAGCAAGCCCTTGGCTACTGACAACATTTTTAATGTCCCAAAATAAAGCAGCAAGCCTGGCAGGGTGGGAGGGTGCCCTTCGTCCTGTGTGTCCATCAATCTGTCTGGATGAGACACAGCAAGAGCCCATTCCCTGTGAGCATGGCTAGACACCATTGCTGGGGCCATAAATCAGCTGAGTGAATAAGCAAAACATTTGGGAGTCAGAGGATCTGTACGTATTGGGGGTATCACAAGGACTTATTTATGGGCTTCAGACAGTGCAATACACAGACAAGATGTGACATAATTGCTGGCAGACTGGTGAGCAAAATTAGCCAAACCTTCAGGGAAGTGACAGGCAGCGAGTGGCTCATGGGGAGGGGATGGGTGCAGAGGCTCGGGATGTGCCACGGGCATTGCACAAGCACAGACACAGTGGGGACAAAGCCATTAGCACAGACCTAAACCAGTAATAATAAAATAATCAGCAACAGAGGCAGAATTCTGTTTCATAGGAGCATCTAATCATGGAATATGCTGAGCTGGGAGGGACCCACAAGGTCATTCAGTCCAGCCCCCAGCCCTGCACAGACACCCCAACAATCCCACGCTGGGCATCCCGGAGAGCCTTGGCCAAACGCTCCTGGAGCTCTGGCAGCCTCGGGGCTGTGCCCATTCATTCCCTGGGGAGCCTGGGCAGTGCCCAGCATCCCCCAGAGGGGGAAGAACCTTTCCCTGATCTCCAGCCTGACCCTGCCCTAATGCAGCTTTTCTCTTTGTAATTCTCTTTGAATTTCTCTTTGCAAATCATGAAAATCAGGGCAGTCCTGACACAGAAAATGTTCTAAACAAGATACCAAATTGTTGTGTGCTCAGTCAAATTCTAGCTGTGCTTTACCCCAGAGATCCAGATACTCAGTGAGTATATTTCACCTAAAATTTCTCTTTCAGCTTTGCGTTGGCTTTCTGTGTTTTTTTTGTTAATTTGAAGTAATCTTTTGAGCTTGAGTCTTCCCATTTCAGATGAATTTTAAAGGAAATTTTCAAATGCTTTGGTTAGAACCACAGAACTGAAAGCCAGTGAACTGCAGAAGGGAAATTTCGTGAAAACTTCTGAGCAGGTCACAGAGGGGGAACGTCACAAGCTCTCCAGTGATGAATGGAGGTCTTGTGCAGAGTGGGGAGGAATGCCCAAGGATCAGATTTTGTGTGACTTATCCCTTTGGTAAATCTATACCTGACCTGATCTTCTCCTCTGCCCCAGGGATTATGAACACGACCTAAGTGCTTGCTCAGGATCCACAGACACACAAACCAGATACCCTGTACCCATTTATGTATGAAAGTGGCACTGATACCAAAGGCCAAGAGGAGACACCACCCCTATTTTTTAAGACAGCAAAAGCCATTAAGCCCCACCAGTGAGCAGGACAGTGAATCCATGTCCCTTTGGAGAAGCAGGGAACTGGTCAGTCTGTGCCTTTCCATGGCCACAACGCTCCCACAGATTTCTCATAACAGAAACTGACTTTGATACAGGCAATAGATTTACAGCAAGTATCACAGCAAACACAACAGAGTCTCACTGCCAGGAAGGAAAGATAACGTATCTCTACTCACTGTTCCAAGAAAGGATGAGTCCAGGATAAAAACCCTTAGGAACCCCAGTGTATGTGTGCCACGAGTCCCCTGCCAGGTCCAAGGGACAATGACAGCAGATCTTCAACAGCCTGGCATCTTCCCAGGGAAACGCAGGGAATCAGTGTACCCTACAGGAGCCAAACACCACAGGAGCTCACCACTCCCAGAATGTGTTCAACCACTTCCTGACCTACTGCAACGCAAAGCCACATTCAGTGTGACAGCAAAGGTGTCACTTCCCATCCCAGCTCTGCATCACCCCCACACAAATCAGTGGTGGCGTGGCCAAACTCACCACCCTACAGGCTGAGCTTCTGAGATGATCCTCTGGAAGTCACTTCTGCGTCTCCGGGCCCACGGTGGCTTTGTTCACTCAGAGCACAGAGCTCTTCATAGCCGTCCAGCGGGTCCTCTGGTCCCAGATATCAATGACCTGTGAGAAGGAAGATAAACCCCTTATCAGTCTGGCATAAATGTCACTAAATGGCAAAAGCAACAGCAAACCGTTGTCCCCCTCACACCTCTCCACTCTCACAGAAGGTGAGGCTGTGCTCAGGAGCTGCCAGGTGTCTCCACACTGAGCTGGAGCAGCCCTGGGGGCTCATTATAGCCCCACACTCCCCCAGCCCAGGGGAGGTGCCCTGGAGCCTTTGGCAAGGCTGGCCACGGCTGGGGCCAGCCTGGCCAGATGCGACCATCAGTCAAGGCCACGCTGCATCCCCAATGCAAGACCTTGTGCCTCAAAGAAGGACAAACACTTGTGCAGATCCAAGGAAAGGACAGGGTGTACACCAGGTTGTGTAGGACACACCAGCAGGTGGGTTCTCAGAGGCCACGAGTCCTCAGGAGATTTCACAGTTCGTTAGCAGAGAAGTAAAACCAGTGAATTATTGCATCTGTGCATGGGTCAGCCATGCCTGGGCTTGGGCCTCAGCAGAAGAGTCCCTCAGTGTGTGCTATTCCAAGAGGCCTGAAAGAAATCCAGTTGCTCTATAAGAGCTTCACTGCTACAGCCAAGAGACACACCTCAGTTTGCTCCTTTCCTTCCAACACAGCCATGGGCTGATCCCTTTCCCATGAGCAGCAACAAGGCCACTTATTCCACTAGTGGAAGGTTCCCTGCCCAAGGCAGGGAGCTGGAATTAGATGATCTTGAAGTTCTCCTCCAACCCAAAGCACTCTGGGATCTGGGATTTCCATGAACAGCTTTACCCCAGAAGTACAAGTGCAGTGCATTGTGACTCCAAATCTTTTGCTTCCGGTCCGCCCTCGCAACTTGTAAACCTTCCTTCCTCTGCTCAGAAAGCTCCCCTGAAGCAGAGGGACCTTTGCTTAGCTCCTGATGTTCCCAGAGATGGCCAGTCTGGGACTGCAGGTTCCCTTCTCCCAGCAGCTCGACCTTCAGGCAACAAAACCTGGTTGGCCTGAAGGCTGCTTTCACTCACTTTGGCCTGAGAGCCCCCAGTCATTGCTGTCCTTTGCATTGGGTGAATAAATTCATACTAAACCTCATGTTCAATTGGAGAGGAAGGGCTGGCTCCAGAAGGTGGCAAGAGGAGTGTTTTTACTGTGATGGCCATGGTTCACAGGCTGTCTGGGCTGGCAGAACCAGAACAAGGCTTTCCTCTGGTTTCCTATGAGAAGATGATAATTTTAAAATCTGAGGCTAATGGGAACACACACAAAGCTCTTGGTGTCACAGCTTAGACTCCTGTTAGATTGCATCAAGACCGAAGAACCACAAAGAGCACCATTTCCACTAGTCTGAGAAAGAAGATTCTCACCCAGCATCAAAAACTTCTCCCTTGCAGAGCTGGGAATCACCATTTCAACCAACAAATAAGAAGATAAATATGAAAATTAAATTCTGGAGTAATTTTCTTCATTCCTTCTTTCTTTTTGACCATTGTTGCCGGTGACAGTGTTTAAACTTTCCCAGTTCATGAGAAAACCATGTCAACAGAAGAAAATGGAATTGCTAAAACTGATGCCTGGGCTAAGATCCTTCAGTTCTACATCCCCTGTTACCTTTGCAGTGATATAAAAGTAAAAAGTAGAAGCAATTACAAAGTCAAATATAAACCATTTGAAAGTTGACAAGCCAAGAAAATAAGACAACAAGGATCTGGGAAATCTGGACTGCTGCTGGGAAATCCTCTCAGTAGCAGCCACTGTTTTCTAGCAGTGTGGGACTCCCACAGCATTTTCACCTGCTTTGGACAATGATCATCCCAAAGATGCTCCCTCAGACATCAGACATCAGTCCTGCTGGTCCAGGACAGCAGTTTGTGACTTTGCTGACTGGATGCTGCACCTTTAATAAACCCCATTGCCAGACAAGTCTCTAAAGACAGTAACACTTTGGGTAAGCCCTGGGAATGCTCCCACAGGAAGCATTTACCTGCCTCTACTGAAACCTGAATTCAGCTCTCCTCAGCTGCAGCAAGAGCAGAGTTATCTCAGAGGGCCTGAGCTATCCAGAGCCACAGCGATTTCTGCCATTCCTCTTCCCATGTGCTCTCCCTTTCCAGGCATTTGCTCCCCACAGAAAAGCACCAGTGATATTCAGTCTCCAATCACATTTAGCTGTTGGGTCTCAGTAACTGAGGGATTCCTAATTAGACAGACAGTGGGGTCTAGCAAGTCCCAGGAGAGCCACAACTGCTCCTGTTTCGCTGCCCCCACACACCCGATCGTGCTTTGCCTCATTTCCAGCCCTGGTTTTACAGTTTTCTTGGGGCCTCTCCTCCAGAGGGACTGATAATTTAAAATCGTCTGCAACAGAGCAACCTCCTCCAAGAGCCTGACCTTCTTCCATTTCACAGCTTGTTTTCCACCCGCCCACCCAAGGCTCTGTTAACCCCTGTGTGCCAGGGCTGAGCTGCCACGTGCCACTGGGAGCCTGCAGAATGTCACAGCAAGGCCGGGACGCTCAGTGGGCACTGCTTTCCCTGCAGAGGGGATGTTTTTCCCTGAAAGAAAGTCCATTTGCCTAAGGAAGGGCAGTGAAGAAATGTCAAGAGGCAACAGCTGAAGGACAGTTATTTCAGATTGAATTTAAAAGTCTGTTTTAACTGGAAACAAGACTCTTCCAATGTTCTGTTTTCCCTGTAATTCCCTTCTTGGAATACTGATGTGAAGTCTTCCTGCCCTGACCAGTGACAATTGGCACAGCTCTTCCTACAGACTTTGGCACCCACATGGCTCAGAAAGGGCAAGAACTCAAGAAACCAAGACCTGGTAGGTTCAAAACCCTGTCTGGGTTTTCAGTCCATAAATAAATGACCAAGGTCAAAAACCAAGCCAAGACACCCCATTTCCCTGCAGCCTGGTGGCCAGTCCTGACTGCGCTGAGGGTGAAGGCAGTGGCAGGGAGGCTTCTTTGGGGCAGAAATATTCACATATGAAATGGGTGAAGATGTGCAGAGTTCAGTGGTCGTGTTCCAAGTCCATCTTGACATAACAGTAATGAGAATTCCATAAACACTATACAAGAAAATGGGTATGGAATATGGAATAAAGGCCCAAATTCATGAAGACTACAGGTACCTGCAGCCCTCCAACCACCCAACGCACTACACCAAATCAGGTGAGCCTGGCAGTGCTGGTCATGCTGGTCATGTGTGAGTACAGGGACAGTGTCTGTTCACATCAGGCCAGGGGCCAGCTGGGTGACAGAAGAGCATTTCGGTTTTCCCAGGAGAATGCCCTGCACCTGCAGGAGGAACAGTCACACCATGTGCGTGCCCCAGTGAGTCTTCCCTACCCACAACAATTGAATTTATGTAAATGTGATGTTCCAAGTACCGAGTACTTGCTGCTTCCTTCAGTGGGAGATGCCCATTCCCATTCCAGTCCCTTAACACCAGTTCATCCATGCTGTAGAGTCCAGAAGAAATTGAAGGGACTTGTTTCAGACTCGAACCTGTGGTTATTTTCCCTCCCCACCTGAGGTGCCAGTGTGTCCCTCTGTCACCTGCAAGCTGAGGGCTGCTGTCACTGTGCACACAGAGCCAGGATCAGACCCAGTGCAGCTCACTTGACTTTCACACAATATAAGGAGATCAGAACCAGGGGAGTGAGTGCAGGAGGCACCAGTGCTCTGCTTTCACAGTGCAGATCAGCTCCCTCATTCCCACAGTACAGAGAATTCCTTCTGTTCCCTTGTTCAGGACTGGTTTAGTGTTTGCATCCATGACTGACTGGAGGGGTTTGCTAGCACAGTCTAGGATTCTGTTGCAGCCTGGCTGCCTATAAACCCAACACGCCCACTTTTCCCAGTAGTAGCTGCTCCCATGACTACCTTCCTTGCATGTTCCAATCCCAGGGCTGGGATTTACTTACCATTTTCCATCCACAAGAATAAAATACTGGGCAACAGACGTTTAATAAAGACTCACCAAAGATGTGATTAAACATCTGCCTATTACCAGACATATCCTTCCACCAGGACTTTCCACCCGCCTTGAGACGCTGAAGAGAACAAGGGTTTAAGTCCCTCTGGGTTTTAATGAATGCAGGGAACAAGGGGTGCCTGCACCACTTCTGTTTGGCCCTACATGGCCATCGGGCTTTGCTAAATGTCCCTCTCCAGCTAAAATTAACTGGGTGTGTTGGGAGCACTTCACAGACACCACCCCTCAGGCATGCAGAGGGTTAATAAAGCTCACTGCATGCAGCAAATTAAACAATAATATGCAATCAGAGACTGAAGGATTTATCTCAGTTCCCCTCTCTGCCTCAAACCAGAGGCACAGCAAACCCCCAGTTCTGAGTTCTTGATGTAGTTCTAGGATTTATTGTAACCTGCCAGTGGTGGCAGATGAAACAAGCCCCAGCCTGAGCAGCTGTTTTAATGTTTCATTCCCTGATGTGCTGGGAAGTTTGACACTGAAATAAACGGTAAGAAATTGTCTCTAGAATCCCAAGAGGCCACAGCATGTGCCACCTTCCCATTGTCTGTGTGGGACACTGGAATTAATCTCAACACTGTCCTGGTAGTGCCTGACCTGTGCCAGCACCAGTGAATGGCTGGCACCTACAGAGGTGCCAGGAGACTCCCATTTGTGGGAATGCTGCCCCATTCCTTCTGAAATTTGTTCACTGTCACACTCTCTCTTTATCCAGCACTAAAACACCAGAATAAAGTAAGTGTCATATTGAGCCAGAAGATTATGCCACCATCCAATGGAGAAATAATCTAAATCATAGAATTATAAAATCATAGAATGGTTTGGCTTGGAAGGGACCTTAAAGCTCAGCTCGTTCCACCCCCCCAACAACGGGGGGAACATCAGATTGCTTAGACCCCCCTCCAGAAAATGGAAATAAAGAAAAAAAATGGAAATATAGAAAAAAAACCCCAGAAATACAGAAAAACATGGAAATAGAGAAAAATAGAGAAAGAGAGGGCATTTCTCTCCTTTCACCCTCACTTGTTCCATGAATCCTGTGATTTCACAGAAGGGTCACTGAGCTCCCCTTTCTGCAGGAATGAAGCTCCCAGGGTCTGTCCCTGTGCGGGGTCTGTCCCTCAGTGGGATCTGTCCTTCAGTGGGGTCTGTCCCTGTGCGGGGTCTGTCCCTGTGCAGGGTCTGTCCCTCAGTGGGGTCTGTCCCTCCGCAGGGTCTGTCCCTCCGCAGGGTCTGTCCCTCAGTGGGATCTGTCCCTGTGCGGGGTCTGTCCCCCCACGGGGTCTGTCCCTCAGTGGGGTCTGTCCCTCAGTGGGATCTGTCCCTCAGTGGGATCAGTCCCTCAGTGGGATCTGTCCCTCTGCAGGGTCTGTCCCTGTGCAGGGTCTGTCCCTCCGCAGGGTCGGTCCCTCAGTGGGATCTGTCCCTCAGTGGGGTCTGTCCCTGTGCGGGGTCTGTCCCTCAGTGGGATCAGTCCCTCAGTGGGGTCTGTCCCTCCGCAGGGTCTGTCCCCCCACTGTGTCTGTCCCTCCGCAGGGTCTGTCCCTCAGTGGGAT
>NW_024582089.1:413606-471022 GCF_017639235.1 Corvus kubaryi | reverse complement strand
GCAGGGTCTGTCCCTCAGTGGGATCTGTCCCTCCGCAGGGTCTGTCCCTCAGTGGGATCTGTCCCTCCGCAGGGTCTGTCCCCCCACTGTGTCTGTCTCTCCGCGGGGTCTGTCCCCCCACCTCTCCTGCCTTGTGAAGGCGATCGCACGGATCAAACACAGCAATTACGGCCGCAGGTCCGGAGCAGGGGCCCAGCACTCACCTGCGGTGTCACCCTGGGTGTCCTCTCTGGCCGAGTGCTGCGGCAGCCGCAGCTGCAGCCAGGGCTGGGCCGGGGGTCAGTGCTGGTCACACTGGGCCGGGCTGGAGCCTCCTCAGGCTCTCCCTCGGTGCCGCCTCCCTCCCGCCGCTGTCCCGGCGCGGTGCCGCCCGCGGGCGGGGCCGCCTGTCACAGGGCTGTTAGCCCGCGAGACATCCAGAGGATTGGGATTTTTATGGGCACCCGGGCACCTGCCTCCTATTCGTTATTATTTCAGTCCGTTCCAGTAATGGTGCTGAGCAAATTTGAGATGAACATAATTCTTCAGTGTTTCACAAGTCAGTGGCACGGTGCTTTGTCTGTGGATTGTGTTTCCTCTTCACAACAACTTGTTACAAACTTTGACACAACTGAAGGGCTCTCGATGTCTTGAAGGAAACTGGAGTTCAGCTGGTTTGAAACCCATTCCAGGAATAAGTAGGGTCTCTAATAGAACAGATGAATTGAACTTCAGATAAAAGTAAGTGGCCAAGCATGGTTAAAGATGAGGCTTCTTCACATACACTCATTTTTAAAAATAACTGCTTAAAAAGTCAATTTGTAAGGGATGGACAGAGCCCTTCACAGCAGCAGCTCACAGTGTTAATGTGAATTTATCTCACAGTGTTAATGTGAATTTGCAGCATACACTGAGCAGTCTGAGCCTGCACTCCTGTTACACAGCTAAGAGCAGCTGCTGTTACCTACAATCCTTTGTACACCTTTGGAATAAAACAGCTTTAAGAGGGAATTAGGAACGAAAAGGTCAGGGTGGAAATCAGACACCTCAGCAGACTTGTATTAGTAAGGGCTTCCTCTGCTGTGAGAATTTATCCAGAGTCACCTGGAGTGATGGAGATAAGTCTTGAGAAAAACAAGACAGAGGTTCAAAGTAAAAGACAGGGGATGAAGAGGTTACAGACAGTTTCCTCAGCTTGCAGAGGGCAGCGGGCACCCATGGGGCACCCATGGGTCACCCAAAGGGCTGCAGGTTGCAGACATTTCAGGCATTTCCTTGCCCATGTTGCCCATCTCAGGGACGGTCACATGTTGGGGGAATGCCATTCAGTCATTTCAGAGGCAAATACTTCCAGGTAGACATGAGCACATCAGTGCTTCTAAAAAGCAGATTAGGATAAAGTTCAGCTTTCTCTGTCTTGCCCTCTTCAAGGAAGCCAGGGTGCCAGTGGGAGAGGCTGTACCTGGGGCTCTTCCAGCCTGGAAGGTGGGCAAACCCCATGCCCCGGGATGAGACCTGCCTGGAACCACGCCAGCCTCAGCCCACGAGAGGCAAGAACCTAAAGCAAACATAATTTCCAAAGGTTTTGCTCCTATCCAGTGAAAGAAATACCCCCCACCAGGCAATGGGCCTGTTGTGCCCTGAATAAAACTGTACCTCAGGTGCACCCCGCCTTCAAAAGCTTTCACTGTACAAAGGAACAGCAAAGGCAGGAAGATGAACCAGCAGGAGGACAGCAGGTTTGCCTGTACTTTAATGTACTTTCCAAATGGGAATATCATTCCCTAATTTTTACTTTAGATTAACCAGATTTTTGAGTTCAGATTCTCAGTCCCTGATACTGCATAAGCCAACCGAAATCTGCTCAGGGTTTCCTACCTTGCCCCTCCATAGCTAAACATCCTTCCTGTGGAGGAGGGAGCTGGGGCACAAGTTGCTGAGCTTGCACTGTAACAGATTTAAGCCAGAAAGTGCAGGTGACACATCCCAAAGCATCACATTTGCACGCCTTTATGCACCTTTACAGGCAGCAAAACTCAGAAGGTCCCATTTAATGTGGTAGAAGAGAAAAAACATCTTCTGCCTCAAAAAGCAAAGAAGTACTGACAACTCAGGAGATGCTGAAATCATTCTGATAGACTTGAAAATTATGTCCCAGTTACCAGACCTCAGCACCTCAAAGGGCAGCCTTATGTAATGTGCTTTACTTAGCAATCCTCTGACATGGGCCTTCCCAATAAACCAGTGCAAGGACTTGTAAGCCTGGGTATTCCCTTGCCTCTGACAGCCTCATAAAGATTATTTCCTATCAGACATATGAGAGACTCCACTGGAAACCCACCAAACACTGCGTCCAAGCTGACCTGAGCACATCAGATTCCAATTCTAATTTCATCTCAAATTAGCAGGTGGTTATTGGTTGTCTCAAAATGGCATTTGTCAGGAATGAAAATTCTTTGCCAAAATAAGCCATTCAGTGTTATTTATGACATAGACAAATTCTGTTACTCTCCCATGGGGTATTATCCTCAAACACTGTTGACTCAGCCAGCCCTGGCCCTCTCCCCTTTTATATCTGAACACAGCCATTAAATTGTCTTCTAGAAGTTGTACTGAGGGCACAAAACCCCCTCACTTCTCCAACAAATGAGGACAAAACACAGAAATGACCCGTTTGTGCGTGAAGTCTGAGAACTCTGAGCCTTTGCTGTGACAGACTGACCACAAATCCCCTCTGTGCTCTTCTCAAGCTTCATGCTCAGTGTGGAGTCCCAAAGAAGTGGCCATGGACACCAGAGGCAGCTGTACACATTGTCACAATTGTCACATCCCAGCCAGCCTTCTGAGCCCCAGCATACTGTGTTGACAGGAGTGTCCTACACTGAGACACCACAGCACTGTTTGAGATCCAAGCACAAGCTCCACACCAACCCAGGATGCAGCTGGTGGCAGAGCACCTCTCTGAGGTGACAAAGATCTATTTTTGATGACATTTGCCACCTCTCAAGCAGCCACCCAATGTGACACATCACAGTCCCTTCGGACACCTGAGCCTGTACAATTCACTGTCTCCTTTAAAGGCCACACTCCTGCTGGGAGTACTGGAAGTCTTGGCTGTGGAGAGGCTGATCCTGTGGAGAACCAGCCCATCAGCTGAGTGACCTGTCCATGGCCAGGAGCTCAGCACACACCTGGACATGAAGTGAAAGACACTGAAATACAGAAACTTTACCAGGGAAAGTGCAGGGGATCCATCTCCTTCATTACCCACTCCCAGGGAGGAAAGCTGAACTCCCCTCCCAGCTGTCCTACAGCCTTGGACCAAAGGGCTGGGAGCACCTGAGGGGCAGAGAAGTTACTGCAGCATCCAAAAGCACTGGGAGCCTTCCACAGGGTTCAGCTGCAAACAGGGTCATTGTCACCAGAGCTTCTTTATCAACTATTGTCCCTTTCCCCCACCCTTAGCCATCCACTCCCAGCAGATCAATAATCACACCTTCTGAATAGCAGCAGGGGCACATGGGAATGCTCCAAAAATTCAGTCACTTAAAGATGAACCAATACTTAAGCAGCAGGGATAGCCAAACTGGAATAGCCAAATCAGGATAGCCAAACTGGGATAGCCAAACTGGGACAGCCAAACTGGGTTTCTGATTTCCCTCTTCCAGGCTCCTTCAGGTGGAAAGGAGATGTCCTAAGCACACCTGAGCCAGTCCCAGAGCCAGAGAGGAGCCTGCCCTTGTGAGCCCTGACTGCTCTTGGGGCAACCTGACCTCCCACCCCAGCACGAACCAGCCCAGACAACGCCCAGCAGTGCCCAGCCTACAAGTGCTGCCTTGGGCCCTGGCCCAGGGCAGGTCTGGCATCACCCTGTCACTCTGGCTTGGCCGGCACTTGCAGGGTCCCTGATGGTCTTGTGAGGGCTTTGACCACGTCATGAAGGCAGCTGAGCATTTTGTCCCCACACAGCCCACGGCAGCCAGGTGTGACCTGTTCTGCCGTGTGACAGGGACCCAGTGTGAGCAGTTACTGCTCGCTCCAGGCCAGGAACCTCAGTGTCCCTGTAAGAGCTGGGTGTTGGGGAGCCGTTCCCTGGTGGAAGGGGCAGCCCCAGCAGAGGCAGGACAGGGACCTTACTGATCTGATAAGCTCAACCCAGCACCTGAAGTGGGTGAGCAGAGAGGGGATGGTGACAGGCTCCTTCAAGTGTCCCCATCAACAGTCCTGTGATCGTCAAAGGCCAGGGAAGAAGTCAGGTCCAAGGTCAATCTGGGAAGGCCAAACAATTCAGGAAAACCTGAAAACTGATGCAACTGCAGCAAAGCACAGGAAGGGGGGGAAGGCTCAGGCCTGAGTTTAAGTAGAGCCCCTTGGCCATGGGCAGAGGTGTAGGAAGGGATTCCCAAGTGAGGTTGCTCAGGGCAGTTAGGCCCTAATTAGTGCCCTCACAGCCCTATCCTTGGATTCCAAGAGAACATTTCTGTGACACATCAGCTCACCCAAGTTCTTGCACAACTGGGGCTTTTAGCACCACACTTCAAACTCAGCTCCTTCCCTTCCCACTCTGCCTTCCGTAAACCCTCCTGCCCCTGCGGTGGTTCTGCTCTCCTGCTGGTTTCCAGACCTGGATGGTCTCTCTATCCCCTCCGCCAGTCTGCGCCCTCAGGAACACCTGTGTGCCCATGTGCCCCTCCTGTTCCTGGCTGGAGGGAAGGGCAGGAGCAGAGCCCTGGGAAGAGGCAGGGAGCAGGCAAGCAGGGCACCCAGCAATGGACAGTCAAGCAAAGAGGGATTTACCTCCCTCTTCTCTCACTCCCCAGCATGTGACAGGAAAAGTTGTACCATTTAAGGAATGTGCCATTCCCTACTTTGGAACCGAAGAGGAAAGTCCATTTTTGTTGGGAGTTTCTGTTGTTCTGAGATATCCAAACTGAGATGTTTCTCCCTTCCATGCTCTCTCAGTCTCTAAAAAGAATCTATGAGATCCCACTGTCTTAACTTTCGAAACCATTGCAAGACTTCTCCCAAGGAATTTCATTTGATTCCTGTGCACATGCAGTGGATTGATCAATGCTCTCCAGCACAAAAGTACTCATCCAGGTTCATCCCTGCAGGTGCAGCTACTGCCCTGCTTTCACACTAATGCTGACTTCATAAAGTGGCACAGGCAGCAATCCTTCTGTTTAGGATCAAAGCTGCAGCAAGGAAGATCTCAGAAGTCTCTGCCAAAGTGGTTCCTTGCTAGGGCTGTGCTGTGAAGGTGAACCAGCTGTGAACCCAACCATGGGAGTCTCCTTTTGCCAGTTATTTCTCTGCCCCAGGGATGAGCCAAGCCCAGAACTGGAGATGTCCAGGAAGACCATGGTCAGATGGCCACGCGGCCTGGCCCAGGCAGTGGGAGAAGATGAAGCCACTTCAAGGCTCCTGAAGATGCAAAACTTCATTTTTCAAGTCACCTCAGTTTGAAGCATCCAGACCTAAGATGTACCGAGTACCTGGAGCCTTTCCTGACATTACTGGGATCACCTGGATGCACAATTCTTGGTGCCTGCATGCTGGGAAAACCACTGGGATACATCTTGGTGCTAAGGGGTACCTGTATTTGATCCTGAATGAATGAAAACATTCTGTGTTCAAATAAATCACCTTCCCCTCCTTTAACGTCTCCCACTGACTTTTGTCACCTCGTTGCAACATAATTCCCTTCAACACAGCTGAGTTTGCAACTGCCTGGGAAAAGCAGAGCCTCTGAATAGGAACAGGCTGATGATCCCATGTCTGCAGCCCAGTTCACAAACTGTCTCTGGCAGTTTCCAGGAGTTGGTTTTCCTGGATTGCTTTGGTGACCCACAGCACGCTCTGTGTTTTCCACCTCCAGGCACGTCCTGCTGTTCCTGGCCAGACAGACAGGCAGGCTCCGGGCTGGGGAGGGACACAGTGAGCAGGTCACTTTTCAGGGAGATGGATGGATGGGGGATGGATGGGTGGATGGATGGATCACTGGAAGGAGCAGGATAATGTCAGGGATGCTCATCCATCCTGGTCAGACTGGGAGAAGGGAGGAAAGGAGGGGTGGGTGTCAGAGAGGGATCCTGTGTCAGAACTGTGATGGATGAGGGAGATCCATGTTCTGGGAAGGGTGGCTGAGGTAGACAATGCCAGTGCCAGGAGCTGAGCAGGAGGAAACCAGACCCACGCAAAGGCTCTGATTAACCCTGCATTGAGACAGACCTGGGCTGCTGCTCTGGGGCAAACTGAAGGGCAAGCAAATTGCTCATAGTTTGGGCATTTCCAAATCCAGCACGTCCTTGTCAATCTCTTGTCTCTCAAACTGACAGACTGAACATCCCAGGTGGTTCAGAGCTGTGTGTGACCATGACAGTGGATGGGTCATGCTCTCATTCATGTGCTCTTCAGCTTCATTCAGCTTATTTTTCAGGCATCTCTCATTTTACACTCACCACTCACTCCTCTCTTTGCACCCAGTGAGTTCCAGTTTGAAGGGGTAACCACAGCAAAGTTTCTTTCCCCACAGTGACCCCAGAGGGGCTGAGCTGTCTGGGCAGCCCTCAGTGGAGAGGAGAAGGGGAGAAGCTTCACGTTTATCACCCAAACCAGCTGACCTGTACTCCTCAGTTCCACGACCAGTCTGGACTCCCTCTGGCTCCTCAGGCCAGCTGGGTCATGCTGACAGTTTCCCAATCCTTGCTGGGAGCAGGAGTGCACTGGTGAGATGCTCTCCTGGACATCCTTCCCACCTTTTCATGGCAGTATTGAGGGACTAGGATCCCACTTCAAACTGGCAGCAGAGCAGAGAGGGAGCTGCTGATGCAGGAGGGTCAATCCAGCACAGAGAACAAGATTCTCAGCAATCCAGAGGAAAGCTCTAAAGAGCTCTAAAAAGTAGGGAGCAATCCAATAAACCATTAACTGCTGCTGCTCACCTTCTGCAAGTATATGAAAACAAAATTTCTGGGCTTTGTGCATGTCTTCCAAAAAACAATTTTAGTTCTCTGTCCCACACATTTAGACTAAAAATCCAGCTTTCTCTTCCTGGTGTAGTATTTTCCCATCTATCCATCATCTTCTAAGTGGCTGTCTGATACTCCAGGCGCCTTTCTTGCCCCTGTTCTCCCTCTTTATTTATCCTGCTGGACAATTTGTACCTTTATGAACACACACCTCATTGATAAGGGCATTGAGATCTGCAGTTTGTCTTCTCTGGAAGGGTTCTGGCCTCCTTCCTGACTCTCTAGGTATGCCTGCAAAAATAGCACAAGTGCATCGCTCACTGCTGACCACAGCCTTGAGAAATAAACTTCCTTAAACAACAAGCCACAGCCGTCTGCGGCAGAAGCCAAGACTCACTGGCCTTGCCACATGCCACAAAGGTCACCAGCCCCAAACTGCCCCAGCAGACAGGACAGAATGCCAGAAGCAAAGGACATATAAATCTAATGACTGTCAGCTTAACTATGTCAGCTGATTGCTGAGCTCAACCAGAGGTGGAAAGGAGAAGATTGGCCCCAGTTTAACTTTATAAGTCTCAATGAACTGGGGCCCCTTTCAACACAAGTGGTTTTAGCAATTCCTTAAACATTTCACCCAGGAAATATTCTTTAACCCTCAGCTCTGTGGTGTAGCAGGCAAACCATCCACAGGTCCCAGAGCTGGTCAGAAGGTGGCAGGAAAGCCAGGAGTCTTCACAGAGCAGCTGAGGCCTATAGGATTTATTTATCTGCTGTAATTCTTGAAAAGGGTTTATTATTTGTCACTTTACATTGCCCTAAGCATTGTTTCCAGAAATGCAAGGGCAGAGCACTCCTACAAGGCTCAGGGTCAAGCAAAGTCACACAGTCACAGAATTATGGAGTCATTGAGGTTGGAAAAGCCCTCAAAGGTCATTGAGTCCAACATTCCCCCAGCACTGCCATGTTCACCACTAGACCCTGCCTCCAAGTGCCCACATGTTTCTTAAACACTTCCAGGGATGGTGACTCCACCACTGCCCTGGGCAGCCTGTTCAGGCCTGGTGAACCTGAAAGACACCTGGCCTGGCCAGTGACAGAGAGATGCAGCTGGGTCACCGACAGTCACTGAACCACAGAGGTGGCAGTGAAGGGGGGCTCTGGAGGTCCCCAATCCAGCCTCCCACTCAGGGCAGGATTGTCTGGAACAAACACCAGATTGGAGCAGCCAAGGCTTTTCTACTGAGTCCCAGCAAACACCCCGAACTCTCACAAGGATGGAGATTCCCCCACGCTGACGACCTGTCCCAGACCTGCACCAGCTTCCTGGAGAGGCCCTTTCCTAGTGCCCAACCTGAACCTCCTGAGATGGAACTTGTGGCCATTGCCTGTCATAATTTGAAAGCACAAAGAAGAGTTTGTCCCTCTGTCCCCTCTGTGACCACCCTTGCTCTGCCAGCCACGTCTCTGGATTTAACCCAGGGTGCAGAGCTTTATGATGGGCACGCAGAGATGTGTTCATCTTCAAGCTGGCACCCACCCAAGAACATCTCCTTTCCAGGTGGAATGGTTGTGCTAACTTTGAGCAGCGAACGTGAGATGATAGTGAAGTTTCTGTGTACATGTACCAGGGCAGAACTGCAGAAACTTGCTTCGTTAAATGTGTGGAAATGGATAAAGGGTTAAAAGGAGGCAACAAAAATTAATACAAGAGAGCTCAAGGTGAAGGTGGAGTGACAGTGCCTGTCAGCAAAGGCATGACATGAAGAAGGGCAAGCACTGCAGAAAGGAGAACTCCTGAGCTGAAAACCATCCTGACAAATCATCTCCCATAAGGCAGTTTGGAGGTGGAAGCTTCCAAACCTCAGCATGCCAGAGTCAGGGATTTAGGATTCCTGGCAACATTTCTCTTCTAATGATTTTGCTTACCAGAAAGTCTGTCATTGCAGCTCTGTGAGGAATTGCTGCCATGCTGCAGTCTGATATCATCTATTATTAATAACTGAGGAATCCTGGCTTATGAAAGGAGTACATTTGGGTGTACTCAGAGAAGATCCACGTTGTGTCATCTGCCTTCAGTGAGGAGGAAACCGTGAGTGATCAGGTTCTTTTGACCTTGTACAGGTGCTATGAAGATGCCATTCCTGCCAGGGAATTGGATCTATTGCTACACTCAGGGGCCTGACTCTGATCCTCAAGTTTTTGTCACAGTACGGAGTCAATTTTAAGACCACAGTTCAGCTGTTTGATCCCTGCACTGGGGCAGATTTTCATCTATCTGGTCCTTGAAATCTGCTGATTTCCTTCATTTCTATGTTACATAGCTTCCTGAGGCATCAGTCTGAGACTGACTTAAGTGGAGACACTCACAAATGAGAGACCCAAGTGTAGGGACCTCCACACCAAACACAGATGGGAAAAAAATAGGGGTTTTTTTCCTACTATGACCTTGATTCCCCAAGGTACTCCCTTCACATCTTCCCCCCACCTACAGATTCTGTCAGGTTTCTTGTCCTGATGAGTCTGAGAAGGGGTGTTTTGCCAGTTTTTATGTCTTTTCCAACCAGGTCTAATTGCAAAGCCTGGTTAAGTGATTAAGTAAGAATTGACAAATTTCAACCTAGGTAGGACAGTACAAATTCCTTAAGACAAGCAGTGAAAAAATCTAGACCAAAAAAAGAAGATGAAATGGGTTGACTCTGCAGTGCTGAGAGGGTGAGAATATGTGAAGCCTTTGTTTTAAATCATAATGATGGCAAAAATGGTGATGACAAAGCTGACTGGAGAACAGAGGACACAGGAATGGAAATCACCATGAGAGTGTGGATGGAAAACTCCAGGTGCAATTCCAGCACAAGCTCGTAAGTATTGCTATTAGGGAAATATCAGTGCCAGCTTTTGATCCAAATTGTTGAGGCCTCCACCACAATCCAGGGAACATGGCTGCTTGTCCATGTTGGAAACCAATTTTCTCAAGCAGGAGGATGTGTGGAGGTGGTACCATGGGCTGCTCAGGTAGTGGAGGGCAAGTTGTATTAAAATAGAGTGAGTAAGGTGACTTTGTTCAGCCCAACAAAAGAGAGATGGGTGATAAAAATATTAAGTATCTTACAAAGGTAAATACCAAAAAGGGGAGACAAGGACAAAGAAAATAGCTGTCCATAAAGATGAATATCAGGAGACTTTTAACCAGCAGATGTGGTTAGCCCAGCCTCCTGGCTGGAATAACAAGGTGGAGTGTCTGACAGAGTTAACATAGATTTATTTTCTAATGGGAACTCAGTGTCACAGCTTTCTGCCACTCAAATTCAGAGGCCTTTTCTAAGGTCAGGAGATCTGGGAGGACAAATGGCCAGGAGACACTGAGCTCAGAAACTCTTGGCTGCAGTAAATGCCATTTGAGAGTGACTTGCCATACAGATATTTTGGCAATTTATTGTCCTGACCCTTGGACATTCTCTTTCAATTGCCAGCCTACAGTGAACTGTGTGCACAGCACGATGGCCCCTGTGGCCCAGCCCAGCAGCAGGGCCATGGGGAGAGCTCTGGGTACTCCAGGTCACTCATTTGGCTGAACAAGGCAGTGCCACAGCAGCTTTACACGCTGCCAACACCCTGCCAGAGAAGCCCTTGGAACAGGAGGTCCCAATTCTTACCCACTGCAAGACCTCCACATCCTTTAGACAGAAATCCCAGATGGGTGTTTCATCCAAACAGAAATACCCCTTTTGTGTGTGTCTGTTCTCTGCTGTGATGGTTCTTCCATCGCTTGTGTGCGGGTGCCTCTGACAGCATTTCATGGGACCTGCTGGGGGCTCTGGGGCCTCAGAATCACCACAGTTTCCTGTGGTTCATGACTCTGCTGACTTGTGATGGAGAATGTGGGAAGCTGTGACCAAAGAGTGTCCCCTCCTCCCCCTGTACACCCAGCTGACAGCAGAGCTGACAGCAGAGCTCCTGCCCCAGCACCCCGCACCCAGGGGCTGTGTCCCTGCTGCAGACCATAAATTACCCACAGCCAGCTTTAACACCTCCGCAGAGTTATGCCCCAAAGCTTTCAGTCCCAGTGGCTCTGGAAGGGGTCAGTGCCTCTGCCTGTCCAAGCAGGTGTTGATAATAAGGAAATGCCCCCCCGTGGTGAGAGGAATTTTAGAAGCTGTGAGGAGAGGTTGCAGGCACAGGGCCTGCACCCACTGACTGCCCTGGGTACATGGCCTCAAGGACAGAGCTCTCCCTGCAGACAGATCCCTGGCAGAGCCTGTGCCAAACACAACTGCTACAACAGCCCTCAGGCCATGCCTTATGGTTAGGAACATTCTGCTGCAGCAGGAATCCCTGGACTTTCCTGAGGAGGTGGGAAACGCAGAGCTCTTGCATGGTTTAACTTGAGAAATGAGCATTCCTGAGGCAACAACTAGAAAAATCTTTCTCCAGATTTCAGAACAAAACACACAAGACACAACCATTCTACAGTCCACAGTCCCTTTTGGAGCTACAGAGAGCATGGAGAAGCTCTCAGTCATTTCCCCATGTTTGGTGAGATGCACTGAGTAATTTGGTTGTGAATCAAAGAAATTGCAGTGCCACCATTCAGAAAGGAAATTCAGCATGGAAACAGCAGGAAGCAAAGCCAAATAAAAGTCTCTTCATACTCATAAATGATGTTTTCTCACACTCCATCATTCTCCAGAGGTGAGGAATTGCCTTGCTTTGATTACTCTGGATGAAGTGGGTGAAGGGGACCCAGGGTGAGGTGCTGAGACCACAGCTGTGCTAACGCAGCTCTGGCACAGCCCCATCACCACCTGCAGTGCTTGGCTGTTTGTGCTGACTCCCTGTGAGTACTTGGGGTAACCCCTGAGTTCCCAGCACACACATTCCAAATGAAATGAACCAGCAGAGCCTCTACTCCAGCCAGTGCCAGAACCTGCCTCCCCTTCATGCCCCATTCCCCTCACAGGGCTGCAGGAAGGGAGCTGGCCAGGGCCCGCTTAAATTGAATATTAGGAAAAATTTCTTCACTGAGAGGCCGATCAAGCCCTGGCACAGCTGCCCAGGGCAGTGGTGGAGCCACCATCCCTGGAAGTATCCAGGAAACATGTGGATGTGGAGCTTAGGGACGTGGGTTGGTGGTGGCTTGTGCAGTGCTGGGTTCATGGTTGGACTGGATGATCTTGGGGGTCTTTTTGGCATAAATGATTCTGCGATTCTGTGGCTCATGGTCAGGGCTGCTGGGGGTCACAGGACCTCCAGCCTGAGCCGTGCTGGTCCTGAGAAGATGCCACTCCTGCTCCTGGCCTTTTGTTTGCGCTGACATGGCCATACTGTGCTCTCCAGGTGTCCCATTTCCAACGGTGTAGGAGAGTGGAACTCCGTATTAAAGCTAAAGATTGACACCATAGAGGAAGCCCTGGAACTGGGAAGGTGTGGTTCCATCCCAGTCTCCCAGAACATCCATTGAAACAGATCTCTGTTCCTCTGCCCTACAGTCTGTGTGAGGAGGGCGTCCCCTGAACCATCAGTTACAGCACACAATTAGTTCCACTGAGCCAGAGTCTCCCAGCACAGTCCTGGCAAACTGCCCTTCCTCCCACTTCTCCCTCATTAGGCTGCTCCTCCCTTGCTTGGTCTTTAATTATCTTGTCATCAGCAACTTGGCCTGGACTGAATACCCTGCATTGTCCCAAATGAAACTCTGTAAGACAGATGGGACACCAAAGCAGCAAGACAGGAGGGTAAGAAGACTTACAAAGCCATCAATACATTTCTGACTGCAGGAACAGGCCTGCCAGGGGCAGCAGTAAGATTTCATCTGGCTTGGGCAAGCTGGGGTTGTTCAAACTGTAGATTGGCTGAGACCCAGCAACTTCATTTCAGGAAACCCAACATGAGTCCAGCACAGGGAGAGACAAACCCCAGCAAAACCAGTGGCATTGAGGAGTGAAGCTGTTTATTGTGGCATTGAAACCTACCCACGGCTCCAGCCATGCTCAACCTACCCACTGGGCTTGGAGCAGCTTCACAAGGAAACGTCACACCCCTGACTCCCTTTTCTCCCTGGTTCAGAAGCCAACCAGTGGCCTCAGATCCCCTTTTCCCTGCATCCTGCAGCAGGTTTATTCCCTGTGTGCCCCCACGGAGCTCACAGACACTCCTGGCGCCGCTTCAGAGCCTGGAGCCAACACACAGGAGGGGATAGGGCAGCAGCAATGCTGGAGGGGAGGGCAGCCCAGCAAACTGGCACCTGTTGTCAGGCAGAAGCCAAGGCTTGTGTCAGCCTGCTGAAAATGTTTCCCCTTCGACCTTGGCGACCTTTCCCATCACACTTTATGAGGCAGACTGCTCACATTAAGTGCCACTTGATCCTCTGCTAATGCAGCAGTTATGAAAGGCCCATAGCACTTGTCACTGGGATAAACACCTTCGGAGTGGGAGAAGCTGCGGGGAAGGGGCACACACACCCTCCCCTCTGCTCCCTCACGTCCCTTCCCTGTCTGTCCATCACCACTGTCACAGCCTCTGGGTTGGAGCAGGAAAGCTGAGTCTGGCTGCAGCACTGCCCTGCCTCTGCTGCCAGGGTCTGAACGAGCACGCAGAGAGGGGCTGCTTGGGTCAGTCAAACATTGCCCTGCAAGAGAGGGATTCAGGACACAACACTGGGTGTGTACTGTCCCTTCAACCCTGCAGATCACACAAGCTCAACCAGCTGCAATGGGGATAGGTCCTGCTGCAGCCAGCCCTGTCCAGTCAGAGCTCAGAACCCTCTGCAGCTTTAGCGTGCTCAGGAAAATGGGCTCAAGGTGTGCCAGGGAAGGTTGGACATTAGGAGGAATTTCTTCACAGAAAGGGTGACTAAACATTGCAAGGGGCTGCCAAGGGAGCTTTGGAGTCCCCAACCCTGGAGGTATCCAAGTGATATGTGGGTAAGACTCTACAGCTCAAAAGTTGTAAAGTAGGTACGTTTATTGTGGCGCCGGACGCGTGGGGAGTAACCCCCAAAAACCACGCGTGCCAACTGCGGTACTCAGCCTGAAATAAATCTGGTTACAAATTGCACGTGCACCAGGTTACACAACAGGCCTGTACATACTCATCGTCTGTCTCCGCTCTGTATTATAATTAACTTGGCATCCTATTACGCCTATTGGTCGTGGGCCGGGGTCTCTGGGATGAAGTAAAGTCATCCTCTGATGAAGTAAACACTCTACCTCAGACCTGAACTTTTCACCTTGCTTCCTTGCGCATGCTCTCTGAGGTCCTGGTCCAAGCCCAAACCCCAAAGCTGGTTCGAGCCAGTTCCAAGGTCCGAAAGCAGGAATTCTGGTCATGGTTTCTTCTTCTTATCAATGGTTTGGCATCCTATCCTTATCCTCCCATACATGCTTCCCCTTTGCCTGGCTGGTATAGCAAATGTTCAGCAAGCAGTACATTGTTTAGCAAGCACCTGGAAAGTTTTGCAGTAGTACCCACAGCACTTAACCCCTAAAATCTAAGCCCCTTGTATCACAAGGAACAAGTGGATGCGGCACTCAGTGCTCTGGGCTGGGTGACAAGGTGGGGGTCAGGCATAGCTTGGACTCAATGGCCTCAAAGGTCTTTTCCAACCTAAATGATTTCGTGATTCAGTCTCAGGGGAAGCATAAACCCACCTTCCCTGCTGGAATGCTCCTTGGCACTGCCCTCAGCCTTCACAGGTGTGGCTCAGCTGTTTGGGTGGCACACGGAGGGTGACCTGAGCAGGATCTCCAAGGGGCTGGCACTAATGGGAGGTAGGTGGGCACTACTGCCCTGCAGGACTTGCCCAAAGGAAAAGAAGAGCTTGAGGGCCAGGACAGCTTGCTCAGAGTACAAACAAGCTGCCATTAATGTCCTGCCAGCTGGCCCCTTCCAGCTCCTTGTCATGCTCACGAGTGACCAGCACCAAGGTATTTTGTCAGCCCTTTGAGGAGGGTGCCGAAATTAATTCTTCTACCCCAGAACAGGACTGGACACACACAGAATGTGGCTCATCAGCCCTGTGGAGAGACCCCCAAAAAAGGGACTGACTTTGGAAGAAATAGCATACATGGGCAAATTTTAGTGAATTGAAAGGTTTTCAGCATCTGCACTGAAATATTTGCCAAAGGAGAAGAAAAAGCAATCAAACAAAGTCCCTTTCTTTTCCAGCAGCTCTGGTGCTCCAGCCCTGGCTCTCTGAGCTGTACCAGAGTCCTCCTGGGTCTTGGGGAGCAAGAGAACCTTCAGCCAGCAGAAGTATCTGAGGCGTTTTCAGCAGCTGTGATGGATGGTAACGGTGGCAGCACTGTTTGGGCTGTGGGTTACCTGGGTGGGGAGCGCTTGAGGTGTGCACATCTGCCTTGTCCATGTCTGTCTGCATGGGCTGAGATTGTTTTGGGGCAAACAGGAGGTGAGTCTGCAGAGACACTTAAGTATTATCTGCCCTGGGTTTGAAATAAATCCCTTCTGGACCAGACATCTACAGAGTGGGGGTCTGCTTGTCACTAATCCCTGTGCAATGCCTTGAATCGTGACTGTGTCATAAAACAGAATCACAGAAGGGAAGGAACTTTAGAAGTCTCTAATCCAAGCCCAAACTGTTCAAGAGCTCTGCCTGCTCCGGTATTTCTGGCTCTTGTGGGAGCGAACATTAAAAATGGCAGTGGTTTGTAGGATCACAGCTCTCTGCACCAGTTAGAGCTGAATATTGTGAACACAATGATGATCCCTGCTCCTGGGATACCCTGCAGGGCTGGGATCCTGGGACTATCTGGTCATCCCTGTGTTACCCATCATGAGCATTCCCCGAGAAGGAAAGCCTAGGAAGAGGCTTTGAAATCTGCCTGTTGCCGCAAGATCAATTTTCAGGAGAATTTCCCCAATTATCTAGCAGGAATGGGGGCACTAAAACAGACACTCTCCATTGTCTTTAAATCTTTCCACGGGAGACATTTCTGACCTGTGGCTGAGTGGCTCCCACCCCCCCCCCCTCCCCCCAGCTTGCCCTGTGTGCATGGGAAAGACAAATTACACAGCTCTGGGACATCAGACTGGTGAAGTAAAAAGGGAGTGAAGTCATCTTAGCCCTCAGGAGAAATGTTCTGACGTGTGACTGCCCTCCATGTGGTGATAACGGGGTATAATTTATTTGGTAGAAATCCCTCCTCCCACTCTAACAACATTTTGTTTGCTTTGTCCTGAGTAATGAGCCCACTCGTGCCCTGGAAATGATGGTTCAGAACACATGTGCAGAGTTCCTAACCCTGGGCAATGACAAGAAGTTTCATCAGCTCAAATAAATATCGCTGCCTCGCCAGGTCAGGCCCTCGTGCTTCAAATGTCTCACTTCTCCTACCTGCCAACATTGGAACTCCATAAATAGGGCCAGCTGGGAGGGTAGCTGGGATGTGCACTGCCACCCACGAGATACCTGTGAGGCCAGGACAGACACTGGAAAGCACAGCACCAAGCAGGAGAGGTCTGTCCCCAAGGCTGGGGCAGCCTGGTGGATCACTGAGCAATCCAGAGCTCCCTCTGGAGCAGGCATTTCTCTGCTCTCACAGCACCTCTGCACTGCTCCAACCCCTGCAGCGAGGCTCCAGTGGAGACTCCACATCCCTGCAGCAGACTATGGTTCAGGACATGCTCAGAACAACCAGTGCGGTGCTTGCTGACATTGGTGTCAGGCTTTCCATCCCTGCCAGGACATTCTGAAGCAGGACACGACCACCTCCTGCCATCACCTTCCCATAACCTACCAGTATCTTCCAGTGCTGCACCGACACCTGCTGGCACAGCAGCTCCCACCCCCTCTCCCAGCACGAAGGCTGCTCTCAGAGGTTTGTGATTCCCAGCACTGTAGGTCCCCTGTGTTTCCACAGAAAGGGCAAGCACAGTCCTCCAGAGATGTTCTTCACTCCTACAGCCATGGGCTGAATCTTGCTCTGCATTACACACCCCTGCCAGCCCTCTGTCACTGAGCCCAGAACAGCAGTGGAGGGAAACAGGACTTCTGGCTCACTCCCACTGCTCCTGAGCCCGTCTGTTCCACAGGCCAGAAGTCCAGAACCATCCAGCACCGTGTCAGTGATGTGGAAGCACTCACTGGTGATGTGTCACATTCATACAGGTCATTCCTGACAAAAAAACACCACTTGGAACCTAATAATCCTGCCCAGAGAGAAAGCCAGCACAGCAGAAATGCAAAGCAGGTTCCGTGTCCAGGCCCTCCTTTGTCTTCCCTTCCAAGGAGAAGGTTCTTTGACAAGTAGGGAATAACCTGTACCCAATCAGGGCCTACATGCTGGAGAAGCTGTTAATTGCCTCTTGTAGTCTTCTGTCAGCAACATTATCCCCTCCTGCCCTGCCCAGACTGGCTAGGGATTGTCCTGGTCAGTGGCTGAAGCGGGACATGGAGAAGGGGAAGGTGAAATATGAGATGAGAAATAAAACCTATGGCAGCAAGCAATGCTAATCAAAAAATCGTGAGGGAAGCAACATTCCAAGGAGGGGGGAATGCTGGGGGAGGAAAAGCATGGACCTCTTTTGACAAAGGTCCAGGTCATTTTAAAAGGGCCCAAGAAATTCTGTTTTAATGTCTATTTTTAATACAACCTACATGTGTGCTGAGAGCACTGCCTGCCACACCGCTATCTTGTTACTTCCCAAATTAGCAGCAAAAAGATTAATTTAGACAGGAGGGAATAATTTTTAACAAAAGTGTCAGTGCCCTCTGGGGAGGACATCTGACCTAAAAAGATCATGTCCAGGGAAACCCCACACCACAGACAATTGCTCAGTGCTAGGAGTCCCACAGCTGGAAACACAACAGTTTGGAGTAGTTCAGCACAGCTGGGTGACTGAGGATGATGTCAGATGAGTGTAACACATCACTTCAATTGAACATAAATATATGTTTGTCACTACAGATGACAACAAAAGGTGTGGACATAAAAATGTCCAGTGTATTACTGGGAGCCTTTGGCAGCTTCCCACCTGCATAAAGTGTTCGCTTTTCTGGTTTGCATTTTAATTCCTCCAAGCAATACAGAAATAGAAGGCCTGTGCTCACTCCCTGTCTGTTTTCCAAGGGCTGCAAAAGCCCCTGACAAACCCCGAGCCGTCTCTGAGCTGAACCCTACAGGAGACAACCTGTTACTGTAGCTGGAGCTTCCCTGGCTCTCCTCCTCCTCGAGGTCAGCCCTGCAGGGAGAGGCAAAACCCCCACCCATACTGCTGGATCCACAGGGATGGCCCATCCGGGGCCCCCAAAATAAAGGCTGATGGCAGAGCTGAGAAAGCACAACACTTGGTTGTACTGAGGGAACCTGCCCACCTATTAACATTTCGTGTTCTCTTCTGTGCCAGAGGAAATGAGCACATACTTTATTTGCACTGAAATCACCTCCTCCAAACACAACTGAGTCACTTCTCCAAGTCTCTGTTAAGGTTTCTGGAGAGCATCCTGCTCCAAGGAGGGCAAATACAGGCGGGATTCTATAACCACAGTGCCCTCCCAGTCCCACCAGAGAAATTCATCCTGCCCAGGGGCCTCCCCAGAAATTCTTTCATCCTTTCCAAAACAGAGCAGCTGTTTAGCAGCAACTCAGCATGGCAGGTCAGAAGATGATGAATTCTGTATCCACTTGGGAACTTTTAGGGAAACAAAAACCTGACTGTGTAAATGGGAAGAAGGCTGAGACATGTGATCCAATACTGCACTGAGCAACCCTTCCAAACCATGGGGTCTTGGCTATAAAATGCCCCCAAGGCAGTGACCTCTATTAGCAAAGACTTCCTTGGTCTCACGGAGAGAATTTTCCCCCAGTTCCTGCTGTTGGGACATGTGAATGAATCCCTTGTTTTTACTTTGTTTGGGTGCATGGCTTTTGCTTTACTTATTAAACGGATTTATCTCAACCCACAAGATGTCTCGCTTTCACTCCTCTGACTCTCCGCCCATCACGCTGTGGAGGAGTGAGAGAGTGTGGGGCTGACTTGGCAGCTGGGTTAAACCAGGACACCCACTGGGAGGCAGGAGGGGTCCCTGACCATCAGCCCAGCCCACCAGCTGGCCAGGTTTAAGGAGCAGTCACAGCATGAGGTGTGTTGGGGTGACTGCAGCCCTCCTGCACAACCTTAGAAGGCAAAACCAAGCCCCAGAAGGCCTGATGCCAAAAATACACTTAAGCATAATTGTTCATGAAATTCTATCAAAAGTCTTGGAGAAACTTATTTTTGGCTGAATCAGGTGTTACAGAAAAGGGTGCCAATGGCAGTGATTCTGTGCCAAGTAAGGAGGAGCCAGACTTCCTGGGACACCCACACGGAACAGGAATGGGTGCAGAGCGGAGGAGTCTCCAGAGGCTGCAGCCACTCAGCCTCACAAACAGGATCCATCACAGCCATCCTGATTCTGTTCCTTCCCCTCTTCCTGCACATCATCCATCCCAGCCATCCTGATTCTGTTCCTTCCCCTCTTCCCTCACATCACACATGTGGCAGGGGGAAGACAGCAGGAAGGGTGGCACTGGAGCTTCACAGACATCTCTACACCCAAGGAGCTGGAAGTGCCCCCACTGTGGACAGTGCTCTATGCCCCTGGCTTGGAAGATGAAAATATTTTGGGTCTGGCTTTGCCAAGTCTCCACCTGCCTCAGTTCCATCAGAGCATGGTTCCCTGCCCCTTCCCATGGCAGCTCCCTCCCAGGAGGCTCAAGCTCTTGTTTGGTTCACAGCAAGGCTGCACCACCTCACAGGATCCCAGGCTCCAGAACAGAGCATCAGTTGTTGAAAAATATCTCTGGCCACAGAGAATTCCCTTCTCCCTCTGTTCTTCCACAGAGGCTTCCTCTGTGGGCCAGAGCACTGCTCTGGGGTGCAGCCACTCTCTCCTTTAGTCTCAGCACTGCAGGAGGCTTGGCTGAACCTGGAGGAGGCCCTGCTCCTCAGCCATCCTGTTCCACAGAATCACAGAACCACAGAATCACCAAGGCTGGAAAAGACCTCTGAGATCATTGAGTCTAACCTGTGACCAACCTCCACCTTGTCAGCCAGACCATGGCACTGAGCGTCACTCCAGGCTTTCCTGAAACACCTCCAGGCAAGGTGACTCCACCACCTCCCTGGGCACCCCATTCCAGTATCTAATCACACTTTCTGTGAAGAAATTCTTCCTAATGTCCAGCCTGAGCCTTCCCTGGCACATGGTTTGTGACTGGCAGTGGTCTCCTGTCTAGGGGCAGAAATGATTAAACACAGCATAGGTGGAGAAGCAGGAGTCCCCCCTTTGGGAATCAGCCATGTGTGGGTTGGTTCCCCCTCACTGCCCCAGAGCCATCCCATCACCAACACTGTGAGTGTCCTCCCCATCACACCTTCACGGCTGCACAGCTGTGACCCACGAGAACCAGCCCCAAATTCCACAGTCCACAGTTATCCTTCATGGCTGGACATTAATGGCTGTTCTCTCCCTGTCCATACCATGGGAGGTCATGCTGGACAGAGGGCCCTGCACAGCCCCAGCCTATGTGTGCATGGCCCAAGGGCACACAGTGACACTCTATCTCCTGGGTTATCAGAGCCCAGCCTGCTGGGCAGCCACATCTTCTGTCAGCTCCCACACACACAGCAGCTGCTCCTGCCTGGGACTGACACCGTTTGTTCATTAATGTGTGCTCACAAATCTCCATGAGGCTTTTTAAGACCATCAGGTCTTTCAGGGTGAGAGAAGCCCTCAAGAACTGACCCTCACAAGCAGCTCTTATGACCCTCATGAGCTCTTCAGCCACCCTCACAGAACCTCTCCCAGTGCTGTGGTACCATTTGACTGAGGAAACTGAGGCACGGCACCACAAACCACTTCCTTGGAGTTGGAAGGGAGCCGAAAGCATAAAGAGAAGGAGAATTGCCATCATTTGGTCTAACCACCCATCCTGCACGAGGAAGAGAGCCCCGAAGGTTGGCCCAATGCCCAGGCACGCTTGGAGTCTTCTCTTGTCAGCTTACAATTCCCAAAGCATTTCATTTCATAGACAACAGAAAGACCAGATTGTCTTGTTGCAGGTGAAGAATGAAATGTCTTCCCCCTGATTTATAGGATGCTTTTTATAATGGCAGGATGTATTTCTAAAATATTTACAAGTCAATGTGTCTGTTCACAATTTAAAATAAAATGTCCTCTAAATATGTGCCAGCTGCTGTGACCCCGGCGCTGGGCCAGAAGGAGGTTTGCAGTGTTGTCACCAACACCCGTGTCCAGAGAGAACAAGGACAAGCTGTTCCTGTGTGTTCTCAGCCCCTGCTCTTGTTAACAAAAATGCCACCTGTCCTTCAGATTGACACCACGAGTGCCAGCAAGGCCCAATTACGTGGGTAAGGGGAGAGGAACAGGGCAGGCTATTAACACCTGATGCATTTCCCCTCTTTTACACGCCTGTGTTTCTCTGTTTCCCATCTCCCATTCCCCTCTCCCTCTGTGCCACGTGAATTGTGTTTGGCCTCTGTTCCCAGGGCACTGCCCATGGAAGGCTCCTCTGAGGCACCTCTCACCTTTGTGCTGCCAGCAAAGTGGGAGGCAGAAATCAGGAATGAACAGCCCCATGGTGTCACTGCTAATCCCGAGCTCTCCAAAGCCTCTTCCCACAGCCCTGTGCGAGTCACAGATCCCTGCAGGGTGGTGTCAGTGGCTAAAATCAACCCAAATTACTGGGAATTCAGGGCAAGATCTCTAAGGGTTCAGTACCCACTACTGGAGAGATTTTTGAAGGGACCTGCATTCAGCACACACAGAAATTCAGGAAACATGACCACATCTGTTGGGTGTGTCCAGTGGTGCACTTAGGAATGAGGACAAGGCTGAGCAACAGGTAGGAAGAAACAAAGCAGCAAATCCTGCTCCCTCCAGGCAAACTCTCACTTTTCCCACTGCTGCTGGGCTTTAAACACAGCAACAGGGATGGCATCCAGGAGGTAACCGAGCCTGCTGCATCCCAGTTATCTGGGACAGACAAAAAGGCAGCTTTGCCAGGGGGAAAGTCAACAAGGAAGGGAACAGGAAACAGTCTCCTGGAGGTATGTGTAAGATCTCCCATTCATCACTGCAGGAACTGTACACACAACTCACTCTCCCATCCAAGGATTCTGAAACCAGCCACTCAGAAAAGGGACTTGAACTGAAATGCAACTTTCAAACTCATCCTGTATTGGGTAAGTCTGTTTTTGTGGCACTCACCTAAAAAACCTCATCCCTGGATGTGGTCTCTCAACCTCCTGGGCCATTCCTTTACTTCCTCCAAGGGCATTTCCAATGTCTTGTCACCAGTCCAGGCTGCTTCCTCCAAGTGCCAATGCAGCCTTCTGCAGCCCCACAAGAAGCAGTGGTATGGACCTTTGGGCTGCAAAAAACACAAGAACAACAGACTGCTGTTACAACAGGCATGTCAGAGATAAAAACACCTCCTCATCATCCTGATGAAAATCAGTCACAGAAAATCCCTGTGGCCATGAGCTTTTAAACCTGAACAAACTCAGCCATGCCACAGCACTGAGTGTCCCGTGGGCAGGGCCAGGGTTCTGCTCTGAAGGGAGAGCTCTAATTTAGCACCAAAGAGCTTCTTCCGCTCAGCAACACTAGAGTAGGAGGAAGGAATTAGAAGATCTTTCTGCATCTAATACCCAGGATTATTCTCGTGGAATATTTCCTCGGATCAGTCCAGCTGACTTAGACCAGTATCCTGAACAGACTCCAGTGAGTGAGGGGGAAAACGCAGCCGTGTCAGGGCCAGGATTTTAAACATTACAGCAATGGGGTGAGAAAACGCTTTAGAATATTATTTACAAGACTATGTACCATAATATGCAATGACAGGACAAGGGGAATGGCTTCAAACTGAAAGAGAGTACATTTAGATTAAGTATTAGGAAAAAATTCTTCCCTGTGAGGGTGGGGAGGCCCTGGCAGAGGTTGCCCAGAGAAGCTGTGGCTGCCCCATCCCTGAAAGTGTCCAAGGCCAGGCTGGATGGGGCTTGGAGCACCCTGGGATAGTGGAAGGTGTCCCTGCCCATGGCAGAGGGTAGAATGGGATGAGCTTTGAGGTCCCTCCTGATCAAAACCACCACATGACTTTATGACTCTATGAAAACACTTTTACATCAGTAATTCCAATGCCAGGGGCACAGAGCAGTGTGGGACATTTTAAAACCTGGCAGTCTCCACAACCTATACATTCTACAAGCCCTAAAACAAGCAGTCTCAATTATTTACTCATTTCTAAAAAGTTAAAACTATCAGAGTGAATCGCCCCAAACCGGGCCAAGAGACACTTCAGAGACAGAGTCAGAGAAGTGGGTATTTGTTTCATTCAGCTCCAGGTGTGTGGGGGATCGCTCCTCCAAACACACACACAGCACTTCTACAACACAATATAATGGATAAAATTCATGAATAGTCATCACATTCCTTGGGATAGGAGTGGTTATACAAATTAGTTCTCAGAAGTCATTAATACAATTAGCATACGTGCCACATGTGTGGTGTGTCCTGGTGGTCTCACTGAGGAAGGCTCCTCTTCTTCCTTGGGGGTCTTTCTGATGAAGATCAGTAGTCTTCTTCACAATGCACTTTTCACCTTTCTTTCTGGAGCATGAGCAGTCCTTTGTAGAATGATTCAGCGGTTTCTGTGTTGGTCGCAAGTAAATTGTTGTTCCTCTTATCTTGACAAGATTAAGGCGAATCCTGCTTCTTAGGTTTTGTGATCAACATTTGCTGTCTCCCAATAGTTAATTATTGATCAGTCTTATCAAGAGACAGAACTATCTGCCAAACAGACGTTTCCCCTCTGATCTATACCTATTTCTGTCTGTATCTCACCTTATGCTTTTCATTTTTATTTTCATAGGAAAGGCAAACTCTATCAGAACTGGAAACACCCTCCCACAAGGGGTCCATGGCAGGTGGGTTTAGGAAGGACACTGAGGGGCTGGAGAGAGTCCAGAGTTGGGAACAGAGCTGGGAATGGAACTGGGGAAGGTGCTGGAGCCCCAGGAGTGGCTGAGGGAGCTGGGAAAGGGGTTCAGCATGGAGCAGAGGAGGCTCAGGGGGGACCTTGTGGCTCTGCACAAGTCCCTGACAGGAGGGGGCAGCCGGGGGGGGTCGGGCTCTGCTGTCAGGGAACAGGGACAGGAGGAGAGGGAACGGCCTCAGGCTGTGCCAGAAAAGGATCAGGTTGGACATCAGGAGGAATTTCTCCATGGAAAGGGTGGTAAGCTTTGGAAGGGGCTGCCCAGGGAGGCGGTGGAGTCCCCATTCCTGGAGGTGTCCAAGGAATGCCCGGACATGGCCCTGAGTGCTCTGGACTGGATGACAAGGTGGGGGTCAGGCACAGATTGGACTCGATGATCTCAGAGGTCTTTTCCAACCTATTTGATTCTGTGATTCTATTTCTAGAAGTTAAACCAGGGGTTTACGTCTCTTTTCCATCAAGGGATTTTTTTACCTGAAAAAAAATTAGGTCCTGACTTTACCCAGCAGCACAGACCAGGTAAATCTGCACCAGGTAAAGCAGCAAAGTGCCAGAGAAGCAGATAAGCCCCTTGAGAGGAAAGCTAATGTCTTTACAAAGAATTTGACGGGTGAAGGTATGGGAGTTAACGTCTTTGAAATGGGTCTTAGTCTCTCTACTAACTTTAGGCAGCAGGTTTGTTGCAGAGCCCAGACAGTTTGATTCCTGAAACAGACGAGTGAGTCTGCAGAAGCCTGAGTTTCTGAACTACGGGGTAAAATAACAAGAGGGGTTATGGGGTAGGCGGTTCGGGAAGGCTGTACCTTCCTAGTACCTCTGCCGATGGCGAAAGGAAGAGGGCAATGTGTGCCCGGGAGCTTGGGATAAAAGGAGGCTGCGTCCTCCGAAACCTCGAGATAAAATCCCGCGGGCGTGTGGACAGTGGACAGTGAATAAAGTTGCAGGACTCCTCTATCTCCTTTTTGGACATAAACCTCTGACATTTGTGGAATTTTCCTGACACCCTCAATCCCTCCAGCTGTGAATGGAGCCTCCTGGGAGCTGCCACCGGAGCAAAGCCAAGGCTGGGGGTATTTGCATACCTGAAGGGTGCAGACACAGAAAGCGGGGCAAACCCGAGGTACTACAAGAACCCCATCTCAGGAATGTTCTCTGGGCAAACACGAGACTCTGTGGCCTTGGAAAGGCACAATGTTCCTCTTGGCACAAGGACGAGGCCTTTAAAATGAGTCAAAAGTTTTAAATACAAGAAGTTCATGGCAAGACCAAAGCCTTTGAACCTGAAGGATCACTTATATCATCTACAACCATAAATCAACCAAAAACAGAAGCAAGGACACCACTGCGGCCCGGGCTTTCCCCTCTGACAAGACACAGCAGCACCGCCCTCGTGAGGGGAGAGCAGGGCCATGAGAGGAGAGCGGGGTGTGAGGGAAGAAGGGAGACTGTGAGGGGGGAACGGAGACAGTGACAGAAGAGAGGGGCTATGACGGGAGAGCGGGGCCGTGAGGGGAGAGCGGGGTGTGAGGGGCCAACGGGGTCTGTGAGGGAACAGAGGAGCCACGAAGGGGGTGTGGGCACGTGAGGGGAAAACGGAGGTGTGAGGGGAGAAGGGGCTGAGAAGGAGTGGGACTATCACGCGGCTCAGCCCCAGGACGGAGCAGCATTGCCCCGCGCGGGGAGCCAGACGGGAGCTGCCCGGGCCATGTCCGCCGAAGGCCGCCGGCTACGGCGATGCCGCCCGAGCGCTCCCGCGGCGGATGCGAGCGCCCGCGCCGCCGCCACCGCGCCCCCTCAGCTCTGCGGGACGCGGGCCCGCCCTCAGCGCCCGGCCGGGCTGTCTGCGTTCCGATTGGCCAGCGGTGCTGTCTGTCACTGAGCGTCACGCCCCGTTGCCAATGGGCGCGCGGGGACGGCCGGGGCGGGGCCTGCAGGGCGGGGCCGCGCTCGGGCCGGAGCGAGGGGCAGGTAAGGGGTAGATACGGGGTAGGTACGGCCGGGGGGCCTGAGGGGGGCCGGGCCCTGCTCCTGCTCCTGCTCCTGCTCCTGCTCCTGCTCCTGCTCCTGCTCCTGCTCCGCTCCCCGCACCCGGGGCGGGGCTGTGCGGGAGCCGGGGCTCGGGGGGCGGCGGCGGCCTGCACTGCCGGAGGCATCCCGGGAGGCCGGGCGGGAGCGGGAGGTGGAAGCCCCTGGAGGGATGAGGGAGCATCCAGACCTCCAGCGGGAATCGAGGGGTCCGGCCCTGCCCTGGGCCCGGGTCGGTGTCGGGGGTGGTTCGAGCACAGATCCGCGATGGGAAACGGGCCGAAGTGTTAGAAGGGCTCCAGGTGATGTTCACAGAATCATCCTAGAATGGTTTGGGTGGGAAGGGACCATAAAGCTCATCCAGTCCCAAACCCTGCCACGGACAGGGACACCTTCCACGAGACCAGGCTGCTCCAAGCCCCGTGCAGCCTGGCCTTGGACACTTCCAGGGATGGGCAGGTTAAAGATGTGATTATTGGGCGCTCTCAGGGAGAAGGACCACGGTGGGTGCAGCTGTGCTCTGGGCAGCCTTTTTTGTGGGGCTTCATCCTGAGAGCTGCCACACTCACTCACAGCACCCGAGAACTTCACCTTAGCCACATACCCTCCACTGGGCTTACTGCGCTGACGGATTTTGGTCCAGATGCAGCTGCTGTTGGCCACATGGCTGGTGCGGGCTGGGTCTGGAAAAAACAGCTCTAAGGCATGTGTGCACATGTCCCTTTGCTGTCAAACTTGGAGATAAATATGCCGTAATTATCCTTTGTGTGGCTGAGGGTGTTCTGCAGTTCATGGTGCATGAACTCTGCCCAGGTTCCAAGTTTTTGTTTATGGTATAATAGATCATGTGTTTTCCCCTACTATTATTAAAAGTGACATTCATGAGTTGTTCAGATATTTTGAACTTGGCTGAGAGGCTAAAACTGAATTCCAGGTACATACCCTATTGTTGTGATAAAAATTCAAACGAAAGTCCAGACCCACTTAATATGGGGAACGTGCATTGGGCAGCTCAGATCAGTCCTGTTCCCCAAATCTGTGATGAAGATCTGAGCCCCTGATGTCCAGGGGAATCTTCCTGGAAATGACCATTGTTTGCGGAGATTTTTGAAACTGTGGTGCAAAACCTTAGTAAGTCCTGGTACAAGGTGATAGGACTGGGATGCATTTTGAAGGTCTGGCAGTTTGTTAGAAGTCGCTGGTGTTTTATTTAGATAAAGAAGAAAGGAACTTGGTGTTTGTAATCCATTATGTGAACTTAAGGTGCTGACATAAGATAAAGCAAAGGGTGATGGAATATTGCAGTGATTTAAATCCCAATGGAATCAGGTCAGGTGGTGGAGTACAAGTACCTGGAGGGAGCTGTGGGATTACCTGGGAGCTGATTAATTAAGGTGTAAATTCCTTTCCCCTTCCTCTGCTGAAGCAGCTCTTCTGTGCTGTCCCAAGGTCCCCAACACCTGCTCCACCTTTTTTCTCCGAGGGTGAACACCAGCCTGGCCAAGGCCAACTTGCCTTTTGTGGCACAGGGAATAAATTCATATCCTAACGGATTTGTGGAAGCACGCGTCTCTGAACAACTTTATCCACACACATGGGGGTTGGAAGGAGATGAGCTTTAGGGTCCTTTCCAGCCCAAACCATTCTTTGATATGTAGCAAAAGGCATTAATGAATTCACCAAGCTACCAGCTTGCAGTAATTTTAAAATCAGGATTTACTGAACAGGTATCTTGGGATAAAGGAGGTTTAGGAATTGGTTTGAAATACTTAGGAATATTCCATGCCTTTCCCATAGCTCGTGACAGGAAAATACATCATTCCCTTCAGCAGCAAGACTTCAAGTGTCAGAAGATGAATGATTTACCATTCATGACCCTGCAGCAGGAAGGCCCCAGTGTACTGCTTTAGGTCACTCTTGCTCCATGCTTTTCCTGGTTCTGTGTCTTTTACTGAGCAAAACTGTCAGCACCAAAATATCTGTGTCTGGGCTCTGGGGTAGTAAGAGAGGAACAGGAGGTTTTGTGCAAGTCCAGTTGTAGGGAAATCAGCAATATTTTTGCAGGATTGGGGTAGTTTGCACGTGTGGTTATACATGGTGGAAGCTCTTCTGACAGGAGTGTTCTTGGGATCTGTGTTAAATGTTTCCAAGAGTTTCTGGCTGTCATCAGCCATGATTCAGGAACAAATTTCTTCTTCCTGGGCAAAACAGAGGCAAGTGGGCCAAAATAAATCTCTGACTACCTCGTTGTGGCTGCTTTCAGCTGAGATGCTCTATCCTGCATGTGAGTTTTGTTCTCTCAGGCTCCCAGGATGTTTGCCCAGAGCTCCCGGAACTCTGCGAGCCCCGTGCTGCTGCTGGTGCTGCTGGGCTGTGTCCTGTGTCCCCCAGCACAGGCCAGCAAGGTGGGTGACACCGAGCCATGCGTGGAGCACAGCAGAGGTGGGGTGTGAGGGGACAGAGCTGTGTCCCCTCCTTCACATAGCTCCTGTGCCCTGCAGAGCTCCGAGGACATTCGCTGCAAGTGCATCTGCCCCCCGTACCGCAACATCAGCGGGCACATCTACAACAAGAATGTGTCCCAGAAGGACTGGTGAGTGACTGGGAGCAGCCTCGGGGGTCGGTCCATGACAGCCAAGCTTTGGAGTTCCCAGCTGGTGCTGGGAAAGGGATTCCCTGCTTGTATGTTTGCAGAGGGAGCTGCTTTGGTGTGTGATGTTCAGCCCAGGCCAGGGGCATGTGTTAAACAGAAATTGAGGAATCTGGGATGATATGTTGACCCACTGCTCTTGGCAGATCTAGGGTGTGCCATCCAATCCCTTCCACCTGGACTGGATCCCTGCAAAAGGTGCTGGGACAGTCTACCCCAGGGACTTTGGGCCAGCTAGGCTGTGAGGGGAGCTCTTAACACCAGATCAGCGTTATCAGCCTGACAGGAAAGCTGGGACACAGACAAAGTCACCCCAGTGTCCTTGCACAGAGCGCTGGTTTCACCTTGTGCTGCTGCTGATTGTGGTTTGTTTGTGCTGCAGCAACTGCCTGCACGTGGTGGAGCCCATGCCAGTGCCTGGGAATGATGTGGAGGCCTATTGCCTGCTCTGCGAGTGCAAGTACGAGGAGCGCAGCACCACCACCATCAAGGTACCTGAGCTCAGTCCCCTGCTGTGCCACACCAGCCCAGGGGAACTGCAGTCACTGCCTGTGCCCTGCTCCCTGCCATGCCACAGCAGCCCAGGCACTGCCACACTGGTAGGTTCCTGGAGAAGAGCCCAGAAAGAGAAAACTGTCACAGCAAGTACATGGTGGCAGTGCCAGGGGCTCACTCTACAACTCTCTGAAAGGAGGCTGTAGCCAGGTGGGGGTTGGCCTCTTCTCCCAGGCAGCCAGTGATAGGACAAGAGGACATGGTCTTAAGCTGCACTTGGGGAGGTTTAGGTTGGACATTAGGAAGAATTTCTTCACAAAAAGGGTGTTGGACGCTGGAAGGGGCTGCCCAGGGAGGTGGTGGAGTCCCTGGAGGTGTTTAAGGAACAACTGGATGTGGCACTGAGTGCTCTGAGTGGGGTGTCAAGGTGGGGATTGGTCACACTTCTCCAACCTCAGTGATTCAGGGATTCTGTGACTTCTATGATTTCTGTGTCTGAACCAGGGGCACTCCTGGCAGTGAGGAGCAGTGTGGGAGCCCACTCCTCTTGCTGGGGACGTGTGACAGTGCCAAGCATCTCTGACCAGGGCCCCATATGTGCAGAACACACCCTCAGTTGGCACAGTGAGAGCATCAGCGCAGTTTGTGCAGTGATGGCACAACCTCGGCCTCCTGGCAAGAGCAAGAGACTCTTGTGAGCAAAATGAGAACAAGAGATCACACATCAGAGGCAGCTGAAAAGGACCTTCCTGACCTCTGTGGTGCTTCTTATGTACGCTGCTGATCCTTTCCCCCTGTGCTGTCCTCAACTGCAGGTGATCATCATCATCTACCTGTCAGTGGTGGGGGCCCTGCTGCTGTACATGGCGTTCCTGGTGCTCGTGGACCCCCTGATCCGCAAGCCAGACCCCTACACCCAGCCCCTGCACAATGAGGAGGACAGCGAGGTGAGGGGGCAGGGGGTGCAGACAGGGGGGTAGGAGAATGGGGGACAGGAAAAGAGTGACCTCCTGCTTGTGTCCTCTGATCCAGTGAGGGACCAGCACTACTGCTTTGGGGGCACTTATACAGGTGAACATTTAGACTCAGATCTCTGCAGGTCATGCAGAAGCACAAGGAATATTTGAAGTTCTGTGTAACGAGCCCAAGGCAAGGCCTGCCCTCAGAGGCTGAGGGGGCTTTGTACCAACTGGCCTGAATTTGGTTTGTCCATCTAGAGGGAACCAAAAGTCAAACAGATCCTGTTTGTGCAGTGTTCCAGGTGGAGTTTTGTGGTGCTGAGCTTCCAAGGAAGGATGAGCTTCAGTGTTGGCCAAAACATCTTCTAGACACTTAAAACACCAGTCTCTGAGGTGCTCTTTGATCCTGCTCTGGGGCTGGGCCCTGAGTTGTATCCAGGCTGTTGTTCCTTGTGCTTCTCCCAGACTGCAATTCCATTCAGACCCCATCTTTTTGTGGGACACTGGCAAACAAATCATGGGCAAATGATTGGGACCCAGCAGCGAAGAGCGAGCCCCTCTCTCCCTCTTTCTCTCTTTGTCACACACCAGTTTTTGGGGAGGACATATTTCTTGCTGCATAAAATTCATGCACTTGCAAGCACTGGGTTGGACTGTCCTGTTTGTACTTTGTTGTGAGTATAAACTATTTGGCTCAATTCTTTCATACTCTGATGTAAGTGAGGAGCAGCTGCTCCAGTCTTCACAGTCCAATCCATTGCCTCCCTCTGCTGAAAAAGGAGGTCCTGCCAGAGGAGATGAATTGTATCCCTAAGTCGTGGGTTTGCACCCTGCTCTGCAGCAATAATGCAGATCCAGATCCAGGTGCACATGGTAAATGCCTGGTGTTAGGTGAGGTTTATCTCACTCCAGTGTGCTGGACTGTAAATCCTCTGGGATAGGCCTTGCTCCTGTGCCATGATGGATCTCCACCCATCGTCAGCCTGGTTTTAGCAGGGGGATGTGGTTCACTTCAGCACTGTGGCTCCTTGCAGACTCCAGGAGTGGATTTCCAGCAGAGCTCTACACTTAGTGCAGTTCCTCTCCTGGGGACTTTTATATGGAGTCATGGGTGATCCCCAAGAGCAAGGACTTGGGGGCTGGTGTTGAGGAGCTCTGAAAAGGAGGTTCTTCATCAGAACAACTCAAACCTTTAATTGCTCTTTCAGGTGCAGTTTCTCCCCAAGTCAGCTGCCTCCCTCTGTGCTGGGGCTGGGCACGGCCTGGTCTCCAGCCCCATTCCTTTCCTTGCAGGACACTCGCTCCCTGGCCGCAGTGCCCACCCCGGCTGGCGCCAGGGCCAACACGGTGCTGGAGCGGGTGGAGGGGGCACAGCAGCGCTGGAAGCGGCAGGTGCAGGAGCAGAGGAAGACGGTGTTCGACCGGCACAAGATGCTGAGCTAGGCCCTGCTGGGCTCTGCCGCATCGGGACACCCTGGTGTTGGAACAGAACCTCCAGCCCTCCCTGATTCACCATCTCCAGAGGGAGCCCCGAAGGCTTCTCTGGTCCCGTCCCCTGCCCTTCCCCTGCCCGGCCGTGCTGGCCCCTGGGCTATTGGCTGCCGTGTGGAGCTCGGCTGGACACGGGGCTCCGTCAGCCCACCCCCAGCAGGGACAGGGGCTGGGAACAGAGGGCTGGGAGCTGGCTGAGTCTTCCTGGGATAAAAATAGTGGGAGAATTTTGATGTGGGATAAATTATGTGATGTTTCTTCAGGATGCAGCAGCCACCCACTCCTCCTCCAGTATGCACTGATGCTCCCTGGGCCTTGTGGTGCTGAGCTACATGTGCAGCACAGGAACAAAGGGGAGGGGGTTTCTGCCAGTGGGCACTGCTGCTTCCACTTATTCTGATGTAAATGGAGAGATTTCCATACCTCTGGAGTCTGTCCAGATTTACACCAGTGTAACTGAGACTCCCGCTTGTTTCTGGGCAGGTGACTATCACAAAACCTGTTAGTACCTACACCAGTAAGAGTCCAACAGGTAAAAGGCTGATTTATGTTTCTATCTTTTTGTGCTTTACCAGTGGATAAAAACCTGCTGGTGTGAAACCTTTCCATTTGTACCCACACTGGTGACCCTTGGTGCTCTCCCAGGGTGGGCAGCAGCATTTGTGTCCAAGAGAACTGGGGCAAAGGCTCTCCTGGAGCACTGGAAACACCTGTCAGGGCCCTGGGAAGGGGACAGTTGTGCCACTCAGAACACTCCAAGAGCTCTGACCGGATTTGGGCTGTGTGGTGGAAGCTGGAGTGGTTCTGCCATGTGTACATTGATCCCACTGAGAACATTTGGAATGTTGGGGAGGTACCTCCATATAAAATGCAAACAAATATCTACTACCTGGATGGCTTTTTTTCAGGGGAAAAATCCCATCATGCCAGGTCTGGGGCTCTCCATCTGCCTGCCAGTGCCCAGCAGGTGAGCTGACGCCACCTCAAGCCAGAGCTGTGGTTATGGCACTGCAGGAGTGTCCCTGGCACTGCTCCCTGCTGACAGCAACTGTCCTGCTCCAGGAGAGCCAGGCTGGGAACATGGGCAGACCAGAGTCCTGCTTGGCACAGGTTAGTGACTTAACTTCTCCGGGCTATCCCATCGGAAAGCCGAGCAGATTGGAATTCTTCTTTTGCAGGAAGCTGAGAAATGGTTGCTAAAAGCCTAACTGGGAGACATGCCAGTCACTGCCCTGTGTGCTGGGGCCAGCAGCTGCTAGTGGAGCACCCAGACCTCGAAGCTGACCCTGCCACACAAACCCAAACAGCAGCTTTTGGAATGTGTGTACCCCAATTACCCTTCAGCACCTCACTAGGCTAAAAAGGACCCAGAGCTTCACATTGTACCAGTCACATTTTCCTTGACCCATCTTTGGTCCCTGGCGCTCAATTCTGGGCCTTTCTCCCCTTTGTAGAAGTCCCATCTTGCCTGTCCTTCCCTCTCTGTGTGAATCCCGCATGGACACGAGCTGTGGTCCCTGGGAACTGATTTTTTCCCTTCGAGGGCGGGAACAAGCAGCGCTGGTGGGAGGTGCTGCCGGGGCCGGGCCGATGGGTCCAGCTGGTGGCCGTCGCCCCTCATCGGCACCGGGACATGGGCGAGCACCAGCGGGGGCTTCCTGCTGCCATGAAGCTGCTGAGCCTGCAGGGTGAGGGGTTTGGTGAGCAGCACACCCAGACCTGCCCCTGACCCCTCCAGGAACAGCTAGGAAATGGGATCAGAGAGGGGGGGAAAAAATACAGTTAGAAATCAAAGAGTTTTGGAAAAAGTTAGAAAACTTACAGAAGGTAAGGTGTGGATAGACTGCAAAAAATGCCACTGCCTGATTAATTACTTGGTTTGTTAATTAGCTGATCAGCTTCCTCCTGTACATCATCCTCCCCGGAGGAAAGGTTTTCTACTGCCCAGCCTGGAATTCCCAAGCCCCTTCCTTTCCTGTGCCCCCTCCCTGGCTCACTGGGGCATCCTCCAGCAGGCACATTCTGATGGGCCCTCCTCCCAGACCCATCCACAGCTCACAGCAGTGGTTCCCCATCCCTCCAGACATGGGGCAGTGGGAGTCAATAATTTAATTTCTTATCCAAAAAGGGAATGAGAAAAATAAAGGACCTCTTAGAAACAAATGCAGCTGCTTTGACATCCTGCCACACCCTGCTCAAGTGCCTGCTGTGGTCCAGATGTCGATGCTCTGGATGATGAGCCACTCACTCTGGTCCTGGGTCACCCGGATCCTCACACACTCCACGGGCCCGGGCAGGACCCTCTCCAGGCCCCGCTGCTCCAGCATCCCCTTCTCAAAGGAGCCCACGGGGATGTAGAAGGAGCAGTGCTGGCTGCGGTCCCGGCGCTGGCCCAGCTCCAGCAGCCCTGCACGCAGGAAATCGCCCGGGCGCTCCTTGGAGCCCGTGCGCACCCGGACACGGCTCACTCGGGCCGGCTGCTGGAACACGATGGAAAAGGTACTGCCAGCTGCTGGGTCTTTGCCCCAAAAGTACCCCTGTGCCGAGCTGTAGGCCTTGAGGGGCTCATAGTTCTCAAAGATAGACATGCTGGTATACAGGGATGCTGGCGGGTTGTCCGGGAGGTCCAAGGCATCGGCCTGGAAATCCTCATCCTCCAGCCGGTTAACGGTGCCCTGGAAGGAGGAGTAGAGGCCCATGTGCTGGAAGAGGGATGGCTTGAAGCGAATCACGTCCTTCTGGGCGAGCAGTTGGCGAAAGTGAACCAGCAGCCAGTCACAGGGCATTTCCTGGTAGAAGAGGAGGAGGAAGTGAGCCAGGCGAGGAAGGTCACTGGAGCGGTAGAGCTTTCCGATGTAGCCCAGCTTGGAGAACTCGAGGGTGGCCCAGTTCGAGCTCTCCTGGGAAGCCAGTGCCCTGCGGATGGCCGTCAGGAAGGACCTGGCACTCCACACGTCGTCCTCGATCATCAAGTAGTAGGAGGAGAGGTTGGCAGCAAAGGCGAGCAGGAAGGCGTAGTCCACGTTCTGCTTGGAGCGGAACCTCACCCGCTCCTCCGCGTCATTGAAGTTCCTCTTGAGGCCTTCCAGGGTGGGGTAGAACTCAAGGGGAGCGTGAATGAGCAGGAGCCGGCCCAGGAGGATGTGGCGAGTGAACTTCTGGGCAATGGTGGTGGCAACGCGCACGTTCCAGCTGGGATCGGTGTCGGCCAGGTGCACCACCACCACCATCTCCTGCAGCTCCTCCTCCGTGGACTGGCTGAAGAGGGACTGGAGCGTGGCCAGGAGGTAGAAACCACGCGGCCTCTGCACGGATGCCAGTCCCACTGCCAGGAATCCTGCAAGGCAAGGGAAAGGCATGAACAGGCAGAGGGGTGACCTGGGATCACCATGGTGATGTTCTTCTCTGCAAGATGTAATGAGAGGGCTCCAAAAACCTCTTCCCATGGCCAGCCCACAGGGTCAGTGCTGTTTGTAACCCCATGTCTAAGGCTGGTGGGTCCTTCCTGAAGCTGAAGCCTCCAGCATCTCAGAAGGGGCCCAAAATTAGCCCAAATGGCAGCAAGAGGCTGAGGAAGCAGAGGCTCCTCTGAAGAAATATTCCAGAAAAACACCTTAAAAAAAGCCAAATGCAGGCAAGTAACAGTGCAGAGATGGTCTATAGGGCAGGAATGGCTTATTGGTATGGCTGCACATCCTGGAAGCGTTCCCCACTCCACACCCCATGGAGATGCACCCACACGGGGATCAGGCACCTTCTGCCCTCCCCATGGCCCAGCAGTGGCTGCCTTGGTTCAGCTTCTCTTGCTGCTGGTCTGGACAGCACCATCCATGTGCTGGTTTCAGCCTCACGTGCCTCACAGGGTTGCCCTGAGCTCCTTCCCATGGGGTTTGCATGGGAATTGCTTCTTGTGCACCTGTCCAAGAGCTTGGCCCACTTCTCCCACACGGTGGGGTTGTCCCAGTGGTCCAGCTCACCATCTCCACTGGAACCTCAACCCCAGGGAGATGGTATCCCAGCAACCCTCCCCACAGAGGTCTGCGAAGCCCAAAACACCTGTGGTCACCCCAGTCCCAAGGTGCAGAAATTTGGACCCTGCTTGGAACACGTGGAGCTTCTCCAACTCCTTCATCCCAGAGCAAGCAGTGAAGGCTGTGGAGGTTTTGGAGGAGGTTGTGGGCAAGTCCCCATGCAAAAAGGCTGGACACAGCCCCTCCCTGCCCCAACATGAGAGGGCATGTCCATGCTGGGATGTGCAGCTGTGCACACCCAGATGTGCACACCCAGAGGGTCCAGGACCACTCACTTTTTCGGGGAGCTGGGGAGCCAGCGAGGAGCTGGTAGGAGACGTTGTGGAGTGCAGAGAGCTTGGCTGCGTCCCTGAGGATGCGCTGGGCTCCCTCCGGCTGCAGCAGCTGCAGGATCATGTCGGGGGCCAGGCCCCGGAGCTCCACCTGCATGGGAGCCACAGGAAGCCAGGTCACACCCCAGAGCACCATGAAGCAAGGGGTGATGACAACAGGGGCACCCAGAAGCAAATGGGAGTCCCTGTCCTGCCCTCCCAACTCCTGGATTCAGGGGGGTCCAGCTGCCCAGGGTACCCCCAGGGAGAGGAGAAGGCAGAGCTGGGGGTTGGGGGTGACATGGGGCAGGGAAGAGACCAGAGCTGAGGTCAGGGTCCATGTGGGGCAGGAAGGGATAGAGGATGCTCCAGTGGCCTCTCCAGTGGGACATCACTGGCTGGGGACTCACCTCCAGGGGATCCTGTTCCTGCCAGCTGCCCCCATGGAGGAGGAGGAGGAGGAGGAGGAAGGAGGCAGCGAGCAGAGCCATGAGGGAGCGTTTCAGGGAGCATCGCATGGCCCCCGCTGGCTGAAGCCTGGGGAGAGGGGACATGTCAGGGCACTGCCTGGATGGGACATTGGGATAGCACCTGGATACACCCCTGGGACTGCCCCCCTGCCCCAAGCACGGGTGCACACCCAGGGGCAGCCATGGGGCATCAGGGGACACTTGTGCACTGTCCCGTTTGGGCAGGCAGGGGCAGGGAGACCCCAATCTGACCAGGACAAAATCAGCCAGGTACAAAATCCCCCCAAACCAGCCCCAGGACACCTTGGCTGCCCTGGGACACCCCAAGGAGCACCCCAGAGCCGGGGGCAAAAGAAATGCAGGTCACAGTGCCTCAGGAAAGGCTTTTGGGTTGTGGGAACATCCCAGGACCAGTTACCAACACCCCAGGACTTGGCACCAAGCCCTGGGAAACACTCAAGTCTCAAATGGGCTCAGGCTGCTCTTCCAGCACTGTGAGGTGCTCCCCACCTTCCTCCAGGCAGGCACCAGCTTGCCCTGTCCCAGCCCCATCGTCTGCTTGATAGGCAAGAAAGGCGTCCCTGAGGGGACAGTGTCATTTTCAAGGAAGTTGCAGTGCTCTTGAGATATTTTACCTTTACTAGCAGAGGTGTGGCAGGAGGCTAAAAGGCTCCTATGTTTGCCTGGGGTTTTTTCCATTATAAATATGACAGTGCTGCCCTGGAATAGGAGCAGCTGAGTCCAGGCGAGTGCCCAGCCCGACAGGGCAAACACCCTGGGCCCCATCCAAACTGCTCACAGTGCCTTGGCTTGGCTTGGTCAAAGCAGCTTTGAATGCAAACGTGGAGGAAAAACCCTCCTAAGCCTTCCCAAAAGAAGGCTGGGCCTCCCAGGACTGCCCCATCCACCGCCGTGAAAGGGATGCTCTGAGCCCACCCACGGGCCCCAGACACAGATGGGAGCACAGCACCTCTAGGGCCGCTGCCCTGGAGCGTGTGCTGGGCTTATTTTAAGGAGAACCCTCCAGTTTTTGTGCCCAGGAGTCCTTTGGAGGGGTTGTCAGCTCCTCAAGAGGCTGGCGCCGAGCAGGTGCCCCCGATCCGCAGCCACTCCGTCCTTGGAGCGCTGACCCCGCCCAGGGACACGGCTCGTTCCTTGGAGGTAAACACTTGGAGCCAGAGAGCCGCGCTCCCAGGCGGGGCAGGACTGACCCCCGGCAGGGACAACAAGCTCCTGCAGCTGCTCAAAATCTCTGTCCAGGTCCCAGCAGAGAGTGGGGCCTCCCCACCCCTTACAGCTCTGGAGACGTGGGGACCTCACCACCTCAGGGGGGAGCAGCATTAGGGATCCGTCCGAGCCACGGGGACATCACACCCTGACGCCACCCTGGAGTTGGATTTCCAAGCCTGGACCTCCAGGATCTGTAGCCAGGGCCACAGGGTGAGCTGGGAAGGGCGAGGCTTGGCCACATACCAGGCTGGGCATTTGGCCACTCTGGGTGGCCAAAGGTTTTTCTGGCTGCTGGGGAATGTCTGGCTGCCAGCGGCCCACCCTGCATGGAAAACAAGATGCTGCTCAGCACCCGCAGCTCTCACAAGGCAGCAGCTTCACCCAAGGAGCAGGGAGCCCATGGGGAACAGGGATCACAGGCACAGAACAGAAGGAAGCGCAGCCCCATAATAAGCCCCCTAACTGGCCTCTGGATTTCTGCCTCTGTGGAGGAACAAAGCAACCCCAGGTAAGTGGGCACAACCAGGGGTGCAGCGAGCTCCTGCTCCAGCTGAAGGTGCCTCCGCAGAGTGTCCCTGTCCCTACACTCTGCTCCAGCACCTCATGCACCTTCCCCACAGCTCAGCACCCCACTGCAGATGTCCCCAAAAACCACCCCGCTGTGGGGACATTGGCCAGGAGGAGCTGAGAGCCACTTGCTTGGAGCCAGACTCCTCCCCAGCCTCAGTCCAGGGCAGAAGGAACGAACAATCCATTCCCAGCCTCAGTCCCACGAGGCTCCGAGGAAGCTCCCAGCGTGCAGGCAGCTCCAGCTGCTTCCGCCGGCACTGGGGAGAGCAGGGCTGGTTGCACAAGAAGGGGGGAACAGCCAGGGCTCCTTCCCACTGCCAGGAGTGCTCTTCCACGCTGGGGGAAACTGAGGCACGGACAAAGGCTGTGTCACCCAGCGGGGTAAACACCAGCTCTCCTGCGGCACAGCTCAGGGCCCCGCCCTGGGGGTCCCCGGGATGGAGAGGGGTGGGGTGGAACCCAGCACCAGAAATGGGTGGGGAACACTGGAAATTGTGGCAGCACAACGTCCCCCATGGGCAAATTGTGGCCATTCGGGGCTGTGTGGGATGAGGGCTCCTGGGCCCCCTGGGAGCCAGCCCAGGGTCTGGCCCCACCGTCCATGGGTGTCTCTGCTCCAGGGGCTGTCCCACGGGGACGAAGGAGGGGAAATGCCCTGTTCCAGCAGCGCAGGGCTCCGGGAGCCAAAGCTTTCGGTCAGCCCAGGTGTCCCACAGCACAGGGGTGTCCCTGCAAGGAGCTTGGCAAGGGGACACTTACACCGATCCTGTCCCCACCCCTGACAGCCGGGGGACCCCCAGCCCAGCCCCCTGCCCTCACCCCCGGCTCCCCAGGCACCCCTCCCCGCGGCAGCAGGAGATGGCTCCTGGCCAGCCCCGCTCTGGACGCGCCCGCCGAGGGCAGAGACTCACGGGTGGGCGGCAGCCTCGCCTCTCCGGGGTGCTCGGCCCTGGCAACTTCCCCGGGCTGGCCGGATTCTGGATTCTCGCTCGACAAAGCCCCACCCCGAGTCCTTGCCTGCCTCCCGCAGAGGAGGAGCGTCCACCGGCGACCTTCTGCCCCAGGAGCCTCGGGGAACCGGCCAGGCCGGCGGGAACCCCCGTGGGACGGGCCACGGGCCCCCAGCCCACCGCGGGAACTGCGGCAGCCTCACGGACGGGCATCCCAGGACGGCACCGGCTGTGTGCCACCCAGCCCATCCCCGCTGGCAGCTCCAGTCCCCCGGGCAGCACCAACCCCCACTGGGGGCTCTTGCCAAGCCCCAGCATCCCAGACTCTGGCACGAACCTGCCCCTTCACCGAGCCAGGAGCTGGTGACATGGAGCTGGCACAGCTTTTTTGCCCATTTATTTTCCAGCTCTTGTGCTGAGGTGGCAAAAGCCTCTGGGGCTGCAGAGCCAGAATGGCACCCCTGGCACCCCAGGCCAGGGCAGAACCTGGATCCCACCCAGGATGTACCCCCAGGACACCACGGCTTCCCCACACACTCCAGCTCCTCACTGGAGCATTGGGCATCGCAGCTGGGCTGGGAATGAAGCCCCTTCTAATCCCAGTGAACCAATGTGGGCCACATGGGGCCCTTCCACGGCCCGGTTTGTTCCCAGCTCCTCCGCCCTCCAAGCCTTTTCTCCCACTGCTTCCCTCCTTCAGACCCAGAGTAGGAACATGGCTCTGGAGCACCTACGAGCCACCAATGGCATCGCTTGTCCCCAGCTCCCAACCAGACCAGCTCCTTCCCACATGGCAACTCACCCACAGCATCCCAATGGAGAGGAAGCCCCTTCCCTTCCCCTCCATTCCACCCAATTTATTCACACAGAAGCGTGGATCCCACTTCCCTTCTCTCCTTGCTGGCCTGGACCTCTCCTACCTCCAGGAAGGCCTCACATCTCTTGCCAGGCTCTGTCTTCTACAAATCCCCTGTGACGACCTCCAGCCCCGGCTGCTCCCCTTGGGAGCACATGGAGCCTGGGACACCTCTGTGAGAGAGAGATAAGACAGGGCAGGAAGCAGGTGATGGTGCTGGGCAGGAGGAAGAGACGTCCCCAGGCTCCCGGATCTGCTAGCTTTCGTTTTTCCTACACTGTTTGGTTTCAAATCCTTACATTCCTATGGTGGGATGGCAGTGGCTCTGTCCCACTGGGGTCCCAGGGGCTCAGTGGGGACACCCCACCTGCACTGGAGCAGAGACAGTCTGGAATTCCTACCTGGGCAGGGGCTGGAGGACACCAGGAGGGCCAAGGGAGCCGGGTGCAGTCCAGCAGAGCTTTGCAGCTCAGTGGCCCAGGGTGGGAAGGACCGTGGGGCTCAGCGGCAGCAGCAGGAGGGGGAGGGCTTTTCTCACCACAGCTGCCCCTGACCTGCACAGGAAGGAAACCTGGTCCTTCCTGCCCCCACAGAAAGGAAGAGGGGGAGGGCTGTGACACCCAGCACGGCCCTGGGTCCCCAACGCTCAGGGTGCAACAGCCCTGCCATAGGAACAGCCAGCACTGCCCAGGGGAGCAGCAGAGCCACCAAATCCCCCATTGGTCCCCACAGGCTGCTTCAGGGTGCAGTGCTAGGGCAGGATTTGATCCTCTCCAGGCACATCCATGAGCCTGCCTGGAGCAGGAAAGGAATCCACAGCCAGGACACAGCTCCTGGTGCCCAGGCAAACATCCTGGGTCCTCTTGCTCTCAAAGCAGGTGCCACAAGCCCAGCCCGACCCAGTTCATCCAGCCATCCCCTCGTGCTATGGAGCAAGTCCCAAATGGTGTTTGGGGTGCTGGAAAAAGGTCCTTCCACCTGCGCCCTGTGAGGGCCACGGCAGAGTCCCAGTGCCCAGGAACCAACCAGGGCCTGGCAGCCGTAGCTGCTCTCAAACCTCCCTCTGGCTCCAAACCCAAACACACTCTGCTCACCGAAGTATTTGACCATGGGAAACAGGGAGGTGGCTGAAATGAGGCTAAAAGGCACATTTTTGCTTGCTTTTGGAATAAGCTGAAGAAGAAAGAGAAGCCCCAAGTGCAAAGGCTGCTCTGAGAGTGGCCCGTGGCTGCACAGGCACACCCAGCTCAGGGGGCCGGGGAGGACCAGTTCCCCCAGTTGAGGCCAGAGCAGAGGACTGGAGTGGGACAGGCACAAGGGCCACAGCAGGGCCCAGCCCCCTTCCCCAAGCCTCACCTTACCCAGGTCAGCTCCTGTTGGACACCGGATTCCTGACAAGGACAGGAGGAGGGTGAGGGTGGTGGCCAAGCCTTCCTGTCTCCCCTAGGAAACCAGAGAGCCAGGCAGGATCTGTTTACAGCCCTTCCATTATTCAGGAGCAGGACAAAGCAGAGGTAGAATGGGGCCTCACACAGCAGGGAGAGCACAGGGAGAGCCACCGTGATGCTGATCTGGGGCTCCATTCCCACCCTCTGAGCCGTGTCCTACAGAAACGGGTGACACCAAACCACGGCCACTCCTGCTGGTGCACTCACTACATCCCACCCTGGAGGACACCGAAGAGGACTTTTTTAGCAATCAGGCTTCAAGAGAGGCTGGGCTTGGGGGCCAAGGTGGAAATCCCCTGCTCAGGGCTGAGCTCTGGTGTCACCCTCCCTCAGCAAACCTCAGCACAGGGTTCAGGGTCTGGTGCTCTGGGTAAGGACCAAGGGGAACACCTGCAGCTGCAGCTCTACACAGAGGCAGAGTCCCCCCTCCACAGCATCTCTGCCACTCCCCAGCCTCCCCACATGGATCAAAACAGGTCCCCAATCCCTGCCAGCACTGCTGATCCCAGCTCTAGCACTGGGATCACCGGGAGCTTTGTAAAGGAAAAGACTGAGAATTGTACATTTTATACATTTCAGCCTAGAAAAGGCCTGGCCTGGGAGGGGCACCTCTGGCTTAGGGGCATCTGGCTGTATCTAAATATCCATATTTGAATCCAGCAAGTCTGTTGGTAGCAGGAAACATCCCATCCATGTGCTTCCTGCTGCCACAGCCTGTGCCGCCCCTCCGCCCACTCCAGCTGCACCACCCGGGATCAGTCAGGGAATTCTGGGAGCTGCCAAGCACCTCTGCCCCCTGGAATTGCCATATGCCTGATCAGAAGGTATTCCTGCTTTGCCAGATGGCAGGAACACACAACGCTAGGAGCTGTCCTGTAGCTCTGCACAGGAGCCAGAGCAGGGCCCAGGCTGCCGTTCCCAGCCAGAGCAGCTCCCCGCAGGTAAGGGCACAGCCTCATACAGACACCAGCCTGCTCCATGCTCCTGCCATCAGCCTGCACCAGGAACCAAACCCCTCTGCTCCCACCCTCCAGACCCTGCATAAGCAGCAATCGCCAGGCACATAGCCCTGGCATCATCCTGCAAGAGGGAGCTTTCAGGGAGTGTAGCAGGAAACAGCCCGAAGTTCAGTCGGAACCAGGCTCTGAGAAAGCAGCCACCTCTCTCTGAGAAAACAGGAAACTGCAGCCTGACCATGCTTCACTGCCTGACCTTCACCACCTGTCCCCGAGTTCAGTGGTGTTTAACCCCACAGCAGAAGGAAGATTGTTGTCCCCCACTGCCCTGAAGCAGCTTCCTTCGGGATGGAGCCCCTGCAGCCCTCACACACAGCTCCAGGCCCAACCCTGCCTCTCCTGCACCACAACCACAACACAGCCCAGGCTCTGCTGTCATGGCAGTCCCAGGATCACAGGGACAGCACATTTTTCTTGCTCTGTATCTCTACTAAACCAATTTAACTTCAAAACTTACCTGCTGGCATCAACAGAAGTTCAGCAGTGGTGGAAGAGCATCACTGAACATTCCACACGGACAAGTGCTGTTCCTCCTGCTTGGGACCAGATGTGATGTGCAGTAGGACTGAGGAGCTGGTATCTGATAGGCAACAAAGCTCAGTCCAGGGTCTGTATCTGCACAGCTGCTGCCCTGCCATGCAGCACCTCCTCTGCACCTCCCCAGGGAGCCACGTGTTCCATTAAACCTCCAGCCAGGTTCATTCCGGTCAGACCACACTCCTGACAGGCCCAGCCCCTGCACCCCTCACTTCTCAGTCAGCCCAGAGCCACAGGAAGTTTCAGGGTTGCTTCTTCCTCACAGAAATCAATTTGTTTAGTCAAAAGTGAGATCTGTGGTTGCTTGGGGGGTTTCAACAGGAAAGATTTCCACACTGCTCTTAGAAAAGACAGAGTTGAGTCCTTCATCGCTGCTTCAGTTATTTTAGTTTATCCCCTCCAGCTCCTCTCCCTCCCTATGTTCTCTGAAAAGCACCTTCTGGTTTTAGAAGCTTAGATCTCCTTTTCAAAGGCAAACACCAGCGTGAGAACTTGAGTACCTTTACATTCAAGTGAGACTTTTGCCTTACAACTCTTTGAAGTAATTCCTTTGCTTGATCATTTATGCCTTTTTCTTTCCTTAAACTCGGATCTGCTGGGCTGGGAATTAAGATTATTGTTGATTGCTGCTGTCTTGCTCACTGCTTCTCAGACACTGAAATATCACACCGTGCATGAACACAATCCTGCTGCAGTAAAACAAACATGGATTTTGTTTGTAAATTGTTCCTGGAAAGCAAAAAGGAAAGTTCTTGGAAAGCAAAACCTCCTGCTTCTTACCCAACAAGAGAACACAGGACCACTTTGATTAGCACCAAAAGGATTTTAAATGAACAATTCCAGGGAGCTCCTTTCAAATCATAAAATGTCAATTTTACATAAAAGTGTGTTTACAAATAGTTTTTGCTTTACACTCAGCTCTGCTCATTACTGACCAGAAGTTATATACATACAAACTAGCTCAGCAGCTTCAACCACTTGCAAGGAGACTGCAGAATTTATTTCAGAAATAAAAATAGGATTTCCTGGTTCCTAGAAATTCTCTTCAGCCTGCCAGATTCAGTCCCCTGGCTCCCCCTGCGGCCTCAGGAGAGCACTAAGCCTTTGGGGAGAAGGGGTACTGTGGGTGCCACCAATCCAGGAGCCTGACACTGTGCACAGGATCCAGCACCACCTGCACCCCCTGCTCCACGCGCGGCTTCTTCCCGTTGCGCACAGGCGTGTCCTGGAACACCAGGCGCACGCGGTGGTGCCGCATGTCCGTGCTCACCGAGATGGAGAACTGCAAGAGAGGAGACCAGAGCTGCTTCAGAAAGTCGCAGTGACCTAGAGAGCTCTCAACACAACACTTCTAGACTTTAAAAATCCCTCTGAATTGTGCAAGTCTAAGGTGTTCCACACAGTGGCACTCTCCAGTCTACAGCATGGGATCCAAACAGTCTCTCTCTGGCTGCCAGTCCCAAATAATCATGCTGGAAGCTGTAAGGGTTGTAAAAGGGTTGTAAAAGGGTTGTAAAACACTGGAACTGCCTGGGGCAGGGGTGGAGTCACGAGTCACCATCCCTTGCAGGGTTCAAAAGGCCTGCAGATGTGGCACTTGGGATATGGGTTAGGGGGGAACTTAGTGCTGGGACTTGATCTTTAAAGGTCCCTTTCAACCTAAGTAATTTTATGTCTGATGCTAAGTGAACCTGCAAGCAAGTGGCTGTCAGAAGTCTGGAGTTCACTGCCCAACTCCTCAGTGAGGCCAGACTGAACTTCTCCTGAGCACTGGCCACTTCGGAAACCCTGACTCCCAATCAGGGACCAAACGCACATTCGGAGAGTTTGCTCATGTGGGATTTTCCTCTCAGAATTTATTGCCATAAAGAGATATTTTCCTGTGAGAGGCAGACCTCCACTTGTGCTGCTCCCTGTCTCTTGTACCTGCTGCAGTTCTGGTAACTGACCTGCCCCCAAACACTGCACAACCACAGCTCCTGGCAGATTCTCTACATCCTCTCTATTTACTGCATCAAACAGGGAGGAACCAACGGAAATGGGGAAATTAAACTGAGATCCTGAGCATTTCCTCTCTTCATTAACCATACAATTCCCAGAACTGGTTTGCTGATAGAGCAGTAGGATTTACACAGCCCAGAAGAGGCACTGGGTGGGATTCTTGGGCCTGTCCTGTGCAGGGCCAGGAGTTGGGCTCAATGATCCCTGTGGGTCCCTTCCAACCCCAGAGATGCCAGGTGCCCTCTTCATGTCCTTACAGAAACCTCATCTGCAAAGCCTGGCAGCTCTCCCCCACTCACCAAGGTGAAGGTCATGCCCATGACAATTGGCACAAAGATGAAGTTGAAGGTGGTGATCTGCAGCAGGCAGCAATCCTGATCTGGGTTTGTGTGCACTTCCTCATACTGGATTGGGGGCTGGAGACCTTTGCAACACTTGCTTTTAAATCTGGGAGACTTGAAAGAAAGAGAGGCTGATTTAGCAAAGCAGGAACCTCTGCTGGGTTTGGCTGCTCCGCCCCAGCGTGGCCTGGCAGGGTCTCTCCTCCTCCCCAGGCGTTAGAGCAAAATGTCACATTAACAACAAAATGCCACCACTCAGGATGGGCAATTTTCAGGACCATTTCTTTAGAGGGGAAGGCTGCACAATTCCCAAGGTTGCCAGAAATTACTGGCTTCTCCCAAGACCCACTACTGGAGGCTTTCCCTGGCAGTGCTGGCTGTCTTCACTTCTCTGAGAAATCCTGGCAATGGCAAAACAGTAAGTTTCAGATTTGGGTCAACATTTTGACCACTGCAGTCAGACAGTCTGGGTTTTGGTAATAATCAGTAGTAATGACCCAAAGGTGAGACTAATGGTGTAAAAAATGATCCACATCTTAGGGCAGGGAAAGGATACCAAAGGAGGAAATAACAATGTGGGATTCTAAATGTCTTGGTAACACAGACTGAAAACTGAGTGTAGTTCCACAATGTGCTTTAGTTTACCATGGGAATCAGTTTGCATTTATTGTCTGGATGCACAAAAAGTTTCCAACTTCCCTTCTACCCCCCAGAAAAATAATTTCTGCTTCAAACAAAAGTCACAGCTGATCTGGTTCTTCTTTCATACCTGCTTTTTGAACTTGAAGTTGAATTCCCACATTGCTTCTTGTCTGTTCCCTACAATCTTTTTGCACCAGAAAAGCAGACACTGAGGTGGAAAAAAGAAACACAAAATTATGAAACCCTTAGAAGCACCACTTTAAATAAGTTTTAACAGATCATAAAGGCTTCCAATTGCAAACACAACATAGGAACAATTAGGAGCCATTTATTCAAATTAATTATGTTCAAAGAACCCTCTCAGCAGTGTAGATCTCCCAGTTTCAAGCTGGCCAACTCCTCATGCAACACATAGCCACTGATGTGCCAAACAGCAAAATCCTGTTGTTCCATTTGTGCCTTTCCTAGAGCAGGGATGAGTGGTGCAGATTCACCCATGCCCTCCACCCACCAGCAACTCCCATTAAACTGGGTTCCAAACAAGGTTAAAGCGAGGAGCAACAGAGAACAGAATAAGGATTGAGAAGGAAAGGATCCAGAGGGAAATGCAAAGACCAGTACGTGAGCTATGAGATGATGGATGAAGAAGTTCCTAAGCCACTGTGGTTTCAAATGGAGACCTTGACCTTGCCATCCCCAGCACTGTCATCATTTAGAGTCCAAAACCACTGCCAGGACAGCACAGTCTGACCAACCTCCTGTCTCTTTTCAAAAGAAAATGGGAAACAAGCCTCAAACAGCCTCAGAGGTCACCAGCACTGCCCTCCCATGCAGACACACACCAGGACTGCTCCAGCTTCACCTGGTTATCAGTGTGTGGCCACAGGCTCCAGCCCAGGCACTTGTCCTAGAGCAGGAGGCTCAGGAGAACTCCTGCAGAAGGGAAATCCCTGCCTACCAGTCAGTACAAGCAACCAGCCTTCAACAGCCAAGGAAAGAACCTGGCAAGTCAGTCCAGCCATCTCTCAAAGCTTTTCCACACCACAGATGCCAGCCCACCACAGCTGGTCTTATCTTTCATCAGTCAGCAGGAAAAGGAGGGATCATGTGGGTAAAGAGAACTCCCTGTGATCCATACACAGTCTCTCCTGAAGAGAGAAGGCCTGACTGGGTTGCAGGGCAAAGCACACATTTAACTTCACTCCAGGATGGAGTGATCCTAATAAAACAAAGCCAGAGCCAGCCTCCACGACAGGGGCTCTGAAGAGACCAAAGGGGATACAAGACCCTCTACTTCAACTCTGAGTCATATCCATAAACAAGACTCCTTAAAGGACCTTTGTCTCCACAATCTTCATGAGGTGAACAACAAAGCTCTGTGGAGTAAAGCTCAGAAACATGCATGGAATAATCTCCACCTGGGAGGAAGCAGCCCTCAGGTTTTTTCCAATAAAAACATTCTCGAGATCTTTTTCAACTCGGATGAGCAGCAGATGCTGCTGAGTTTAACTCCACCATTGGTGGTATTTGTAGTTCACCTGCAAAGACAGCCTGGTCTAGCAACCTGTTTGGTCATGGCAAGTAGTGAAGCACAAAAGGTCAGTACCTCCTAAGGGGCAGAGGATGTCGTCCTCGGGTCAGCCGTCCTGCCCTTCAGACGCGCCGTGCGGCTGCCGCTCCGCCCAAAATAATGGGGTGTCTTTAAAGGGCAAACACCTCTGCTGACACCATAACGGCTCCAGTGTCCCACACAAGCTAGGCTAGGGAAAGAAAAAAGGAAATTAAAGAGGAAAAGCTAGGTTGGATCACACCCAGGGCTCGGCTCTCCTCTAGCCACATGCAGTTTAGGTAGGCGTTGCCGTTAGTGTCAGCAACCCACAAAGGTACAACCAAAGCCCAGGAAAGCCAGAACATGGGGAGGCAGTGCCAGGTTCTCCTCCAAACCCTCTGTACTGAGGAATTTCTGTGCATAGTCACACAAGTGGAGCTCAGAGTCCTGCAGTGCAGTAGTACAGCAAGACCAGACTCAGGGTGGCTCTTTCATGCTGCAAGGGGTTAGGTCAAACCTCTACTGCTCTGACAAAGTTTAATTGCCATTTCATTTCCATTTAATTTCCTTTTTTAAAAGCTGAACAATGAAAGACTGCACTTAAAGGATCCTCCTTCCAACCGTTAGTACAGGAGAAGCACTAGCAGTGGGCACCAAAGCCGTTATGATGTCACCAGGAATCCTCCCAAAATGCTGACCCTGCCAGCACTGCCTTGGGGTTCCAGCTCCTACAGCCATGAGCAGTGGGAGTTTGGGCTCAGGACTACAGTTAACCTGCAATTTCCTCAAAATGTCTTGCTTTTTCAGTTGGTAAGAATGAAGATCCCCAGCCTGGAGACTCAGGAAGAGACCAAGGAGCTCTGGATGCAGAGATAAGACCGCACACAGAGCTATGTGCTTATCCCTGTGCTGCAGCACCACCTCCTGTGTGCTGCTGGATGCTCCCTGAGCCTATGATAGCCTGTGACAGAGAGAGGAAGGAAGAAGGGGGGGATGTCACATATGGATAGATGAGGCTCCTCTATTTTGAGTAGAAAAGAAAGAACAACTCCTCAATGAAACCCACTTCAGTTTGGCTCCAAAAACCTCATTTGACAGGTTTTTGACCTTGGATTTGGAGGGTGGAGAATTCACATTGTTGCTTAAGCTGCTCACAGAGTACCGGCCAGTTGCAAGTTAAAACCAAACAAGAGACACAAAGGCATTTCAGAGTTAATGGTCAATAGCAATTAAAGAGGAATGATACGCAGGTGGTCCAAGCTGGGACAGCACAGGGAATCACCTGCCCACACCACAGACAAACCCTTCACAGCCCAACACAAGTGCAGCCCAGTCCCAAAGCAGACACTGGCTCTGCACACTTGCCATGCTCACCCCAGCGTCACCACCCCGCCTCACCCAGACACCAGACCATGGACGACCTGCAGGAAAGCAGGGTGACACAACTCCTGGCATCAGTGTCACTCCTGAGCTCTCCAGAGGCCTGTTACAGAGAGAAGTTGTGCTCTGGCAGACAGCGTCAGAATAAAGCAAAACATATAAAAGCTGATCCTATGGAGCCTCGTTCAGAGTAGGAGAGAGCTGCAAACATCCCTGGCAGTTCTGACACCCAGTGAAACCAGGGCTCTTTTGCTGCTTACAAGGGTGTTGTGTAGGACTAAGGCAGAAGTTACTCCACAGAGTTACTACAGATATAAGTAACCAGTACACTTCTACAAATTCCACTGAGAATACCCAGTTAGTGACCATTCTACACTTCAGCCTCACTGCTGACCATCTCCACATCATCTGTTTTTCTTCTAGAAAGAATAAAACAAACCAAACAGTAACAGCAACAACTCAGACAAACCCCAGTTCCTGAGTGATGCCACTTACTCTGGAATTTTTTAAAGTGCTGGGAGTACTGTCTGGGATGGCGGGGTTCCTGGAGAGGCGGGCGGCGAAGGGCTCGTACATGTGGAACAGGGAGCGGATGACGCAGGCGCGCAGGCAGTGCAGCTTCTCCATGGACTCCGGGCGCAGGCGCAGGGGCAGGTACGCGTCCAGGCTGTAGTGCCTGCACAACCAGGAACCGTGTCAGCTCCAGGGCGCAGCCAGACGGGGCAGGGACCCCCCAGGGACACATCCATGTCAGGGGAAAACTCCACATCTGACTGACCACAGGACTCTGGTCAGCCCGGAGGGCTGTAAGGGGGTTGTGCTGCTGACAGGACACCACATGGCAGCCCCAAAGGCCTGACCTGCACCAGGCAGGCTTCCAGCCCACACATCCTGCTACAATTCCCAATAATTCCTAGTTTGCCCAGAGACCAGCCGGGGATGTGGCTGCAGGCTGCACAAAGAGCTGCAGGTTGTTGCAGGTTCCCAGGGACTCCTAGCTGAGCTGACTGCAGCTCTCAGCACTGCCTGAGCAGCCTGAACGCCTGCGCTCAAGGGCCATTCCTTGGTCACATCCCAAAGGAGCCTTTGCTAGGGAATGTCACACTTAAAACTAGGGCTGAGGATGACCACAGCTGCTCTCTACTCTGTGCCCCTGCTGCTTGTGCCTCCTGGGCAGCAGGTAGAGCTGTGTAAAGAAAATGTTCTGTCCTGCAAGAATATCCCAGTGGCATGCACTGGGACAGAAAGATTTGTATCAAGTGTTGACCGCCCCTCTGCCCTCCTTGCTTTCACTTACTCCTGCCACTTTACACCTCCAAAATGCCCCAATTACAGGGAGGTGGCCGTGATCAGAGCTTGAGGCAGGGCAAGTTGTCCATCAGTGATGTTTGCCTTTCAGCACTGACCGTGCCATACGCACTTGGAGAGGTTGACATCCACAAGTGTTGGGCCGTGGCAAGCAGAAAAGGACACAACACTCTGAGATTTTATAGGGAACATACAGAAATACACCACAAAGATCCATTTCCAGATGTGATATTCGAATCCTAGAATGGTTTGGGTTAGAAGGGACCTTAAAGCTCAGCTCATGCCACCCCCTGCCATGGGCAGGGACACCTTCCACTATCCCAGGCTGTTCCAACCTGGCCTTGGACACTTCAAGGGATGGGGCAGCCACAGCTGCTCTGGGCAATATGCGCCAGGACCTCACTGCCTTCACAGCCAAGAATTTCTTCCTAACATCCGATCTAACCCTGCCCTCAGTTTAAAACCACTGCCCCTTGTCCTGTCACCACCACATTTAAAAAGTCTCTCTGCCTCCCTTTTACAAGCCTCCCTTAAGCTACTGGAAGGCCACAGGGAGGTCTTCCCCAAGCCTTCTCTCCTCCAGGCTGAACAACCCCAGCTGTCCCAGCCTGTCTTTGTGGGAGAAGAATATTCCACAACCCACTGCCAAATGAGGCCCACAGCACTTCACCAAAGTGAAAACACAGGGCCCAGGCCCCACGGGAATTATTCCCTTATTTCCTGCTCTGCAGAGAACTGCTCGCTACTGAAACCTCCCACAACCAGTTTAAAAACCCTCTAGAGCCTCACCTTCTGTAGAGCCTGGTCCAAAAGGCAGCAGTGCAAGTGACAGTCCAGGCTTTCTTGCAGATCAGAGAGAACCGGACGATGTCCTCAGGGCGGATGTAGGAAGCCAGGAGCAGCCAGATGTCGATGGGATATTCCTCTCCTCCTCCCGCTTCGGCGTCTTCTAAAGGCAACGAGGGTGTGTTAGTGCAGGACATCACATCTGCACCGATTCCCACCTAGAGACACGTGCTGCACACCTGGCAGCACAGGTGGGCAGCTGAATTATACACACAGAGTCAGCCTGAGCCCCAGTCTGCACAACCGCAGTGGCCCTGCTCCCCGTTCCCATCAGTGTCCACGCAGCCACGACACCTCCCCTGTGCTGGACACCGGCCGCTGCTATCCCTGCTGCACAAGTGGGCAAAGTGGCAGATTCGTAAAGGAATTCAGGCTGAAAGGGTTCTCTGGAGGTTTCTAACCCAGCAGCCCAGCTCAAAGCACACAGAGTTAGGTCATTTTGTTCAGCATCTTGTCCAAGTCAGTTCTGTGTGCAAGGATGGAAACTACAAAGCCTTTCTGGACCCTGTTTCGATGCCTGACCCTTTCACAGCTGAAATACCACACTGAAGTTGAGAAATAAAAATTGGATGGCAAATAAAGAGGCAACTTTATGTAAAGGAGGGCCAAGCTCCTGCATTTTTAATCAAAAGTGCACATTTAACAGGTCAGCAAAACCGCTTCACAATTGAAGACTCTGAGCATTGATACTGCCGGGCTTGTCAATTCTTTGTTCCAGTGGTCACAATATTTTTGCAGGAGCTCTGTCAGGGAGGGGAATTCTGTTCTGCAAGTGGCAATCAGCTGTTTTTCTTAAATCTCTTAATTTCATTAAAGCTTCTTGGATGGGAACTTTTAATGCAATTCAGATGGAGAGAATGGCCTGTTCTTCCTCTCAGAGGTGTCAGAACTGCTCAGCCAGAACTGAGGGCTCACACTCCTTTCATTCCTGCAGTGTTTTGTAGTTTACACCACACGTAATATAAGTAGGTGAACAATACTGAGCACTAGGAAGGTTAAGAACAGAGAAGGAAAATACAATGTGTGCACAGTGCTAATAGGAAAAGCTGCTGTGAGGTCCGTGGCCTAGGAGGGGTGTTTGGGAACTTGAGGGTGCCAGATCTGACCCTGAGACAGCAGGTTAATACAAACAGCAGTTCTTTATCCTTATGTGATAATTGCCAAAGAAAGCTCTGGATGGGATCACTTCCCCACAGCACTTCAGATTTATGGTAGGCACACCCACAACAGGCTGCTACACCCACTCTGCTGGGTCAGCTCTGGCTCAAGAAGCCATCAGACTCCACACTGCTGAACTCAGAGGGCAGCCAGAAGCATCACTGTTCTACCACCAATTTTTCCTCCCTAAACATGTAGCAGAAACAAGAGAAGGCTGTGGTAGAAAAGAATATTGTCTTCCCAGACTCATAGCTCCAGCCACTCAGATATTATTTTGCCAGGATTCTGAAGGACGCCTCTTTTAACTCCCTTCCCAGAGCAAGTGCTGTCCACCTTCAGTCTGTGGTGGACGTGCTACATAAATCACTATCAAGCTCAAGAAAACTGGTTAAAATTTGCTTCTCAACCTGAAAGCAACCTGTTACCAGAAACTTCCGCAGGGTTCCCCAGTGCAGCAGAGCTGTTTGCTGCTTACACGGCGTTGCTGATGGATTTCTATGGAGCTGCACAAAGTGTAAAGGCTGAAGGATACATCTCCCTTGAATTAATGTATTATAATGCCACTAGGATCAAATGCACTTCCTTGCTGGGAAAAGAGCCCTTTAAACCCTTTTGTAACAAACCAGTCTTGGAAACACGCTGAAAACAGAGCTTGTATTTTGCCAACAACTGCATCATGGACAGCAGCACTTCAACCCCAAAGGAAACCTGCTGCCACCACCCCATATTCAGTGAAGCAACACAGCCAGTGGCAAAGTTTCACAACTCTGGAATAGCAGTGTTTGTTTTCCAAGGTTGAGGGATAGTTGCTAAAAGCAAGGAGCTCTCAGGCTTTGATTTCATGCCCCAGGCTCTGCCTTTGTGCAAATACAGCTCCTGTGACCAAGTGCCAGCAGATTTACAAGTGACTAAACCCTTGGCATTTCTTTATGCACACACAAATTCCAGAATACCCCAAGAGCCCCGTGACCATCCTGTAAATACCCAGCATGAGCATCCCCCATGCAGGACCAGCCCGAAGAGCCCCAGGAGGGCAGGTGACCACACCTTTGTGCCTTTTGCTCTTCTTTTTCCTCGAGGCAGCCCTCCCGTTGATGCTCTCCTTGGTATCCATCTCATCACTGCTGTCACAGGACTCTCCTGACACGGAGAGAACTTCCTCAGTAGGGACACAGGAAGCTTCCAAACCACACAGGGATTTTACTGGAATGACAAACGACGGTAAGTACAACAGCAGAGAGGAAAAGGCTATCCAAGTTCAGGAGATGCTTCAGTGGAACCACTGCCTTAAAGCTTTCTGGTGAGTGACACAAGCAAGTAAATCCTGAGCTCAAGGATTACCTTGTCAGGGAAAGATTAGCAGGGGTGAGTGAATTGGAAACATAATTACTCAGCTGCTTGTTTTAAAGAATGAACAACGAGGATGATTACCAGCACAGTATGCAGATCCCAGTGGTTTAGCTGAAGCTATTTACAACTCCAAATAAAACAGCAGGCCAGGGGTAATGGGTTTCCCTGAACAGCAGAGCTGCCCTGCATGGCCACGTTCAGCCCGGAGCCAGCACCTGCTCTGCAACTGTTTTATGAGCACAGAGAAGACTCACTCCCTTCGAAGCAGGACAAACATCCTGCAGCTGATGACACAATCCAACAGGGATGGAACTCAGTGTCAAGCACACGGGAGCTCCACTCACCCTGGAATTTAGTGAATGGAAAGACTCTGGCCTAGCAAGGAAAACAGCAAGCTGAGTCAGCTGGAGTTTGGGGTTGGCTTTTTTCTGCATCTGGGGACACGTTTAGACATATCCCTGTCTGAAAATATTATTTAAAAAACTTGATCTGTAAACTGAGGACTCATTAGGGCAGAAAAATCCACATGTGAGTCAGTAATGACAGTCTTGGAAAAAGAAAGGTGTGGTCCTACATTACAGCTGTGTGAGGCACTGCCACACAGACCAGCACTGCCACAGCAGCACAAAAGCTTTGCATTCAAGAGCTGAATTTCAACCCAACAGGCTGGGTGAAGAATAGAACATGATCATGAGGTCAGAGAAGGCTTATAGTGTTCAAGCCTTTCTACCCAGCACAAACTGAATCCCAGGAAGGTTTTATACATCCCAGTTCCAGTCACTGCAGTCACCAGAGCTACTGAAGAGCAAAATGTGCTGTTTGAATCACAGGGACAGAGCATCAGAAAAACAAACAACAACAACAAAAAAATAAGAAACTGAACATAAATAAACTCAGGTGAAAAATATTCTCATTTCTAACCACCAAACAAGGTTTTAAAATGAAAAGACAGCAGATGGAAAGACAGAGCTTGACTGTACCCACTGACTAGACACACCTCAGTGCTTTGCTAAACCAGTTCTACCTCACTTTGCAGTTTGTTCTGTGAACTGCATGCTTTCCTGGAACATGGATGCATTCAAGGCACCTGGATGCATTCACAGCAGCTGTTTCCCCCACCGCCAAATCGTACTGCCCTCTCTACATGACCTTTTATAGGCAAAAAGAGAGTGAAATATGTGGCAACACAAATGACAGTGAGTTATGACATCAAATACAGCCAACCAAGAGAGGACAAAACTGACAGGGATTCAGAAGGGGGGTTAGAAGAAGAGCCCACCCCACTCTGCAAAGGAAAAATCAACCTCTGAGTCAACAGCACAAGTCCACTAAACAGTGAATGGCTGCACTGCAATCCTGCTGAGGCACCCTCTCTTCACCTCACTGTTGTAAATCCTCCCATCCTAGGCATTAGAATGGGGAGGAAAAAAGCCCAGAAAAATTCCTCCTGCCTCTGGCTCCCGGGCTGGTGAAGCTCCCATGGGATGCTCCCTGTGGGAAGCTCCCCACCCGCTGCAGGCACACCCAGCACAGGGTTTACTCTGAGCCCAGCTCCAGGAGGGCAGCAAGGCCAAAGACTGGAGCTGGGGCAGAGGCTCCTGTCCCCGTGGCACCGCACACTGCTCAGATAAGGCTGGGCCAGATAAGGCTGCAGCACGGTCATGGCTGCACCAGATAACGCTGGAGCACAGCCCTGGGGCTGGGGAGGAGAGATCCCGAGGATGCCCGAATCCAGAGGGGAAACCCCCTGAGACTGCACCGCAAAGGGGTGGGCAGGGAACTGCTGCAACCTGGAGTCCCCAGGATGAGGAGGGAGTGAACCAGAAACACAGCAGGAAAGGAGATAAACTGGATAAAGCAGGTGATGCTGGGGGCAGGGAGCACGGAACACCAGCAGTTTGCCAGCATGATGCTGAAGTGCAGGACTTTGCCTGAAGGAGACAGAACACAAATGGGTGAGCAGGAGCAGGAACGGGAGGAGGGAAGCCCCAAACAAAGGAGGCCACGTAAGAGGGAGGTGCCCTGATCTTAAAAGCTTGAGAAGCAGCAGCTGAAGAGAATGTTCATGAGCACCACTGCCCCAACAGGCACTCATGCCAAGAGCATACTGTGTCCAAAAATGCAAGATTTCAGCAGCAAACCAAGTTTCCCTTTATGAAAAGTTCAGTCATCACTGTCAGCACAACATCCACCTCCAACACGTGTGACCAGCTACATTTAAAAGGCCTAAACATGATCCCTTCTCAAGCAAGTGGGGTGTGTTAGTTCAGAAAGCTCCCAGACAAGGAGGAAGTAGATACCAAAATACTGCACTCCCCTTCCAGGAAAACTCCTTGTTTACAGAGTTCACCAAAGAAACAGCAACACCCTCCCAAGACTTCCTTGTAACGTGTTTGACAGAACTATCACAACCTTATTCCCCCTGCAAAGAACTCTACCTGCTAATAAACTTATCTACAGTTTTGTATGCGGTAATAAAGTAATAAAGACTTTAATCACGTTATGTTTTGCTTCAAGCAGGAGATGACATGCAAGTCTTTCCATTTCAGGCACTAACAAAGACTCAGCAATTTTTACTGGACTTGCAGCAGGCTTTCTGCAAAACCTCCTGTCTAAGTCCTTAACATCTGATTCTACAGTGCAGCATGGGCTTATTTTCAGCACTAAAGGACACACATTTTCTCAGTTTAAGGAAGATGAGTTTCACACGTCATGCAGAGGCCAGCAAAACGTGGAGGCAGCATGGAGAAGGCAGGGGCCCCAGGGCAGACTCACCTTCCTGCTGCACTGCATTGGCCACAGCTTTCTTCACCCGTCCAGACTTCACGACAGCTGGGTCTGAGTTAGCATAATCTGCCACCGTCACTGCAGAGGGGGAAACAGGGGTCAGAGGGATTAGGGATTATGGGGAGGGGACAGAAGGGCTAAGAGTCACGATGCCTAAAGGGAACAGTTCCCAGAGGAGCAGAGGCTCGAGGAGGAGATGCACAAGCAGGAAAATGAGCCTCAGCAGAGAGATGGAGACCAGGAGTCCCCAGCAAGTCTCTACTCCAGACCACCGGTCTAACAGGCTCAGGGGACCCATCCCCTGCCCAACCCAGTGCAATTCTCATTCTCCCACCACCTCAGCCAACGATAATCCCATTCCCCCTCACACAGCCCAACTCGAGCCTGGCTGATCCTCTGATCCCAGGCTCCTCCTCCACAGGCAAATGGGTCTCATTCCCACACATCCGTCCAGATCCCTGCTGAGGCATCCCTCCTGGACGTAGCTCTCTGCCTGCACAAACCCGAGAGGGCCCAGCTCACTCCTAGGTGAGACTGGACCATCCTTCTTCCTCTCACCCAGGCCAAGGCCAGGCCCTTCAACTACCTCCTCCCTCAGGCGCTAACGCAGGCCCAGGCCTCCTCTCCAGCCGGCACCAGCAGGGCCGAGCTCGGCCCAGCTCCCCTCAGGCCCCGCTCCCCTCATCAGGCGCCGTTCCCCTCATCAGCCCCGGCCCTCCTCAGCCGCGGCCCAGGCCCGGCCCCGCTGCCCCGGCCCGGCTCTGCTCTCACCCCGCTCGGAGCACACATCGTCGGCGCGAAACTTGAGGCGTTTGCGGGCGCCCCTGCGGGGCATGGTGGCGGCGGCGGCGGGGCGGCCGCGCGGGGCCATGTCCGGCCGGGCCCCGCGGGGACAGCGGGGACAGCGCCACAGCGCCCGCCCCGCGCCGCGTCAGCCCCGCGACACCGCGCGGCGCTCTGGCGTCACCGGGGCGGCGGGAGGGAGGGGCGGCTGTGACAGAACCTCCCAGTGCTGAGGGGATTTCCTCCGCAGCGCTCCCAGTACTGGGG